>NC_041385.1:99523924-99527724 GCF_002162155.2 Triticum dicoccoides
GCAACGGTGGTGCAACTTCTCCCGGGGCTAGAGGGATGGCCGGGAGGAGGGGGTGGCAAGACCGTCGGTCGTAGGCGGTTCGGCCGGCGTCCATGGGGCGGTCTGAGGAAGGAGAACACTGAGGAAGAAGAAGATCCCGACGCTGTTGGGTGTGCATCGGTCGGTGCAAAACAATCGACTGATTCAAATCCAAAAACCAGGCGACTTATTACATCTAGCAATTCCCTACACTGGGCAGCCATGAAAATGTGGATCGCGCCGACCAAAGGCAGCTGCGCAAGTGGCGACGCTACACGTGACACACTTGTTGCCCGGTCATGTATTCTACGTGTACAGCTCGCCTCTACACACGACAAGCTTGCCCAAAAAGATGGCGATCGGATCAAACAGCGTCTGGTCTCTGCAGTCCAACTGCTTTCTTTGCTGCAGCCGCGCGCGCTAGCGGACGAACCCAAAAGCCTCCCTACTTTGTACGCAGTCCAGCAGTTGATCGCCACCAGGCGCACTTTGCACGTTCCAAGGGCGACGTGTGCGGCTAGCTTGGCCGTCTCACCGGTTCACTCCACCCGGCCGTGCCTTCCGTCGCCTGGCCCCAACGCCACCGTAAAACCCTACCCCAGTCGCCTACCGAGGCACGCCACCCCACCACTCCAGAGTCCAGACCTCCCCACCAACATACACCGCGCACGAACCACCGCAGAGCGCACCGAGCCAGCCTAGCCGAGATGGCGTGGGTCATCCTGGGCAGCGTGCCGCGAGTGCTCTCGGCCGCCGCCGCCCTCCCCCCGGGCCCGGGCGCCGCCGACTTCTCCCTCGCGCTGCCGCCGCCCCCGCGCGTTGCGCTCCTCACCATCCAGCCGCGCATCCCGCGGGCCTCCTCCTCCTCGTCCACGCCGACCATGCCGCGCCACGGGCCCCACCATCATCGACTAGTCCGGACACCAGCAGTTCGGCTGGCTCCCGTTCGTCGCGGGCTACTTCGTGCTCCACGCCGCCACCGGCTCCACCCTGCCGCTCCCCACGCCCGAGCTCGTCTCCTACAAGGGCGACCTCGGCCTCATCGCCTACCCCGACGGCGCGGGCTACGTCGTCGCCGAGCTCCAGCCCGTCTTCGGTAGCGACACGGCCGTCCTCCTCCGCTTCTCATCGCAGGTCGGGGAGTGGATCAGGAAGAGCGTCGCGTACCCGCTTCCGGCCCGCCTGCACAACCCCAATGGCGTAGGCTCCTGCTACGGGAGGCTCTGGTGGGTCGACCTCTCCTGGAGCCTCGTCACCTGCGACCCCTTCGACGACGACCCCGTGCTCACCCGTGCCAACCTCCCGGAGGGTAGCCTGGGGGCTGCTCGACAAGTACCGCTGCGTCGGCGTCAGCGCCGACAAGCTGCGGTTCGTCGACATGTACCGGAACCGCAACAGCAACGGCGCCGCGCAGATCAGCGTGTGGGCGCTTACCGACTATCCGCCGTACTTCACCGAGTGGACGCTGGAGTGCCAGGCCACCTTCGCGGAGATCTGCAACGACGCCAGCTACAAGGCCACTGGTCTGCCGAGGAAGATCCCCGTGCTCGCGCTCATCCATCCCACCAACCCCGACGTGGTCTACTTCTTCTAGGACGAGCACCTGAGATCGTCGTCGACCTGCGTGCTCGCAAGGTCGTGGGGTGCGAGGTCTACGAGCTGGTTGATGAGCCGCCGCGCAAAGACGTATCTTCCCGCTACGTTCACGCCTGGCAGCTGCCACCGGCTCTCAGTCTCTCTCTCTCTGCTCAGGTGTGTGCTAATTCTACTGCCCGCCCTCTTTGATCCCCGTTTGTGATTGGAAGTGGTGCGTTTCTGTGGCATTGTGGAAGGGCTAACAATTCAGTCGTTCCCGAGAACAGATGCAAATGTTTAGTACTCCCTCCGTCCCATAACATAAAACATTTTTTGACACTAGTGTAGTGCCAAAAAACATCTTACATTATGGGAGGGAGGGAGTACTATATAGGAGTATATTAGCACACATGCTCGTGCGTGCAACGGGAAAGAAAATTGATTTGTCCACCAAAACACCCATCAACGCAACACGGTGGGGCAGGGAAGTCGCATGTCGAGGTATAAAAGAAATAGATATCATGTTTTAATGTCTATTTATGTTGTGCATGCATGCGTGGATATTGAATTAATATTTTTTTGAATATTCAAATACATTTTTTTGCATTTTTTGAACTTGGTCCAAACACAAGCGTTTCACGTAGAAGGTATTCTCTAAAAAAGACACACACATCTCGTATCGCACTCCAAGCTCATGCAACATCTTCACATATTTAAGCTTGTTGTTCTTTCCATAATTATTATTATTATCATACTTGTTCTATTTTATTTTCCACTTCATCATGTCATGATGCTTTAGTTTGTAATGAGGTTGTTCAAACCCTCAACTTGAACTAAAAATTGCATGGTTCTTTGATCTATTTAAATTGAGGGAATTCACATGAAGGTTCTCTTAGTCTCCCAATATTATTAGGGAGCTAAAATAAATTACTCCATCATATGGAAATTATCCATAAACACACTTTCAATTTAAATCCTTTTTGTTTCTAGATATTTTTTAATCCCGGCCTATTCTCCAATTCAAGTTCTGGAGCTTTGATACATGTGAGAGTAGCCACATGCAATTTTTCGGCTCAATCAGAAATTATTTGAGGGGAATCTGTTCCTCTATTTTTCTTTTCTGAAAAATAGAAATATGTTTAGCACTGCGCGGTGGGCCGGCCCTAGTGGACACAGCAGCAACAGCCTCCCCAATAGCCCAAATAGTGCCAGTCGTCCCTAATTGGCCAAATTGGCCGAACCGGCCCAGCTACAGCCACCCCCGCTAACCTAGGCGCTAGGGGAGAGCGTCTGCTCGATCCCCCAGTCAGTCCCTCCGTTTGATCCCCATGTCGCTGCCGCGAAGGCACGTCGCCCGCTACAGCGAGCCGCCACTGCTTCCCCCTCAAGCTCCCTTCCTTCTCCCCCTCCTGTGTCGTTTCCCTCTCCTTCTCCTTGCATGGCCTATCTTCCCTTGTGCCCTTATTTTCCTCTGCACCTCTCCCCCGGAGACCGGCGACTTCACCACTTTCCTTCAATCCCTCTTTCTCTGCCTCGCCACGCCGGCTGACAACATGGAAAGGGAAGCAGTAGCCCGGTGATGCAATCGGTTGTGCCCCTGCATTTGCCTTTACTGATTTCCGAGGCTTCTTCCTCTACCGAGTTAATTTCTTTACCTTTTTCCTTCTGAGTAATTTCTTTGTTCCCTTCCGGATTTCAGGCTTCTTGTTGATTCTCTATGTCGTACGTATATAAACTGGTCAGATTATATGTGAAAGAGCAAGGTATGATTATTTTAACCCTAACCAGGCTAGTTCAATAGATTGCTACGTATAAGTGATGCGCTACTGCACATCCTCCTTCAATGATCCACTAATCCTGGACCAGCGCTGCCGCCTCCATGATGGTCTTCCTGTGCAGCGCCGGAGCTCCCCGATGCCGATTCATATAGCAAAAATTAGTGTGGCAGATTCGTCACACACTAGTAGAAAAGGGGGCATTTGTCCCGGTTCGTAAGGGCCTTTAGTCCCGGTTCATGAACCGGGACTCATGGGTCGTTAGTAATACCTCCCCCCTTTAGTCCCGGTTCAAACACGAACCGGAACAGATGGTCCTCCACGTGGCCGGTGCGCCGAGCCCAGGCAGGGGGGCCTTTGGTCCTGGTTGGTGGCACCAACCGGGACCAAAAGGCATCCACGCGTCAGCATTCCAGTGGCTGGGGTTTTTGT
>NC_041385.1:99527905-99532202 GCF_002162155.2 Triticum dicoccoides
GGGTTAATTTAGGTGCTTCATATATTGTGTTAGCTAGCTAATTAATAGAGAGAAGTGTCCTCTCTTATGTCCGTGCTTGGTCGACGCTACGTACTATATACATATAGCCCTCGACACGCTAGCTAGTAAGAAAATGAAGGGAACCATTGAGTACAGAAATTCGTCATGTATACCGAGAGAAATGATCGATCGACCTCTCCTTCTTCGAGAGATTGGTCGAACAACAAGTTTTCGTATCATGTATCCGACGCTACTGGCTACATACATGTACAATATGTAAGATCTCTCAATTACAGTCCCCTAGCAATTGAAATCAACTTCCACATAGTATTCTCCGGCTTTACTGATGACGTGGTCAAAAAAAAAATCCCGCCAATTCCTCTTGAATTGCTTTCATGTGATCTACTTCTAGGAGTTCATTCCGCATCTGCCACGTCTAATTTGAAGAAGAGGGTTAATTAATACATATATATGAATGAAACTCAACAGAAATAATGGTGTAATAAAATGAAATTGTGAATATTATTGCTTACGAACTTCATATTGTCTTTGAGAGTAGCCCTGCTTGTTTTTCAAAGTCGCGGTGTGGATGAACTCGCACACGTAGTATCCACAGAAATCATTCCCTTGTTCCTGCCACAAGCACTTTACGAGAAATAGAGGTCAATCAAACTGATAATGAAGCATTATAAATGGCATTGATGAAAGTATAGCTATAGAATCAACGGGAGATGCGCGCAACTAGCTAGCCAGTAGTACTTACTTTCGGGTATGTATATTGCACCTCCTTCGGCAGTCCCGGAGCTTCTGCGGTGAACTGTTTCCAAACCCTGCAAGACAAAGAAAATAATTACTATTAATTGAGATATCAGGAAATGAACAAAAAGTTGCCGATATGGTGCGATAATGATCGATTGAACTTACTTGCTGAGCATTTCAGTCATTTCCGCATAGGTTTTGGGATCTTTCCGTCTCGAGTCTAAGACGGTTACTAGTCCACGCTCAAGCTTAATCTCGAGAAGAATATAGTGGTACCTGCGCACGCATGCATAACTCATCAATTACATTACTATAACCTCACTCGAGTAATAAGGGAAACCGAATATGCACACGACAATAATACTCACTTGCCGTTGTAAGGAAAGAGTATGGTATCTTTGTTTTGATTTTTGATCAACGATTGTAGCAAGTTGTCCTCGTCCTCTTTGACGTCCTTTTCAACCAGAAATTCATCTATGATATTTGTGTTAATGAACCCAATATCATAAATTTCTTATTTTTTGCACTCGACGATCTTCAATCTACATAATATATTGAGGATAATTAATTATAAATACATGCAATGAAAGAGCCGAGCTATATATAGAGACTTAATGACAGAAATAGTACTTACAGGCAGTAGCAAAAGACCGTTAATTTATCGAGGGCCTTTTGATTGAAGAACTCGAAGAACTCCTCAAATGGAACAGGCAACAAGTCATTTCCAACGAGGTCGTGCTCCTCTTTAATTCTCAGATACAAAGTATTTCGTCCCCCCAGACTCTCTGCAGGTTTTCATGTACCAAGTATGGAATCTTCGCATCATCGTTGTTAGAGATTTTTCATCTTTAACGAGAGGCTTCCCGTACTCGTATCTGTGTTCCTCCACCTTCATGAAATTAGGAAGTGCATCGTCAGGCAAGTAATCTTGTAGATTGCCATAACCGGCCACCATCCCCTAAACATTAGCGACGATGTTGTTGCTAGACACATTGAGCGGGGGGCACGATTGGTTTGCTTGTTCGCCGAGCTGGTCAATTTTTTCGCAGCTGCTCGTTCTCTTGCTCTTTGATGTCTGACAGTACTTCCCGACCGCTCCGCTTGGAGATATGTCTGTTCAGTAATGCGCTCATAGTTGGTTCTCGGCGGAGACTTTCCGGTTTCCTCAGGTCATCGAGAGTGCGCTTTGCTTTCACCGGATCTACCTTCTCCTCCGGAGGTGGATGTCTCTTTGCTTTCACCCCTTCAAAGAACTCCTTCATGTGGGTCCGCATGATCGTATCATTTTCCTCCTCGGTCCTCTCATACGGTAACTTCTCTAGAGGCTTGAGAGGTGGACTGTATCTGTATTGCCTCCCGCTTCTGGTTGTGCTGCTAGACGCCGGAGCAGACGGAGCGGCTGCGGCGTCTGTCTTCTTTCGTGCTTGCTTACGAGGCGGAGGAGAAGGACTACAACACGCCGGAGCAGCCGGGGCGGCGGCGGGTCTCTTCCGCCCTTGCTGGCGAGGCGGAGAAGGAGGAGGCTGCTGGCTGCTCGGGAGCGCCGACGCAGGCGGAGAAGGTGGCGGAGTGCCGCCACGCGCCGATGAAGGAGGCGGAGTGCCGCCATGCGTGCCCTGATCGTCACTCGCCGGAGGAGGAGGCGGTGGAGGAGGCGGAGTGCCCTGACTCGTCGTCGTCGGAGGAGGAGGCGGAGGCGTCTAGTTCGGAAGGTTGATGAGCTCCTTCCTCCATAGGCATGGAGTCTTCAGAGCAGAACCCAACCTAGTCTCCCCTTCACCGGTAGGGTGGTCAAGCAGGAGGTCCTCAAATCCCTCCGTTATTTCATCCACCATCACCTTAGCTTATCCTTCTGGAATCGGCTGCCAGTGATAAGTTGTGCCGGGTCCACTAGGATAAACAGAGCCAACAGCCACCTTGACCTTCAAATTCATCCATCGCGCCATAATGTGGCAATTTTGAGACTCCGTGATATCATCCACGGGATAGCTGGCAGGAGCCGTCAAGACATGCTCCGGCTGAAGCAGCTCGGTGGAAGCCACGCTGCTTCTCCGCTGAGATGGCAGGGTAGCTTCGGGGGAAGCTTCGGCAGGTCGTTTGCTGCGATCTGCTGCTTCTCGTTCCTCTAACCCCATTACCCTTTCGTGCAGCGCCTGCAGTTGGCCCTGCTCCAGTTTCTTCCTCCTCTCGTGGGTTTTTTAACCCCGTGCGTCCGGAAAACCAACCTTCCACGGAATGGAGCCTGGCGTGCCTCGTGTCCGTCCAGGGTGCTCAGGATTCCCAAGGGCCATTGTGAGCTCGTCCTTCTGCCTGTTTGGAATGAACGCCCCTGGCTGCGCTGCATCGATATAGTGTCTAAGGTTCTTGACTGGTATTTGCAGTTGCTCATCCGTCCAATGACACTTCCCTGTTACTGGGTCCAAGGTTCCGCTAGCCCCGAAGAACCAAGTCCGGCAATGGTCTGGCTAGTACATTGTCTCTGGTTCGATCCCTTTTTCAAGTAGATCATGCTCGGCCTTGGACCACTTAGGCCGGGCTTTGAGGTAGCCACCCGACCCCGTGCGATGGTGAAGCTTCTTCTTCGCAGCATTTTTCTTGTTTGTCGCTGACATCTTCTTACTCTTTTCCGATGTCTTGTGGGTCACAAATGCGGGCCAGTGATTTTTGATCTTCTCATATTTGCCGATGAATTCTGGTGTCTTTTTTCGGTCGACAAACTTGTTCATCTCTTTCCTCCACTCCTAAATAGGGTTGCCATCTTCTTAAGAGCACAAGACTTGCTTAATTGCTCTTTAACTGGCTTCTTCAGATCCTCCTCTGGCGGTAGGGTGAAATTTGCCTTCAGCTGAGTCCAAAGATCTTCTTTCTGCATATCATTGACATAAGACACCTTAGGGTCTTCCTTCTTAGGCTTATACCATTGATGGATGCTGATCGGGATCTTGTCCCTAACAAGAATCCCGCACTGAGCAAAAAATGCCTTCCTTGTCCGGATGGGTTCAATCGGTTCACCGCCGGGCGCGATTTCTATGATCTCAAACTTTTCATCCGAGCTCAACTTTTTCTTCGGGCCTCGTCTCCTTACCAAAGTTGTGCTCGATCCAGAGGGCTAGAAATTATAAGGAAGAAATACGAGAGTAATTAATATGTGTACATATACCAAAACAATGGATGCATCAATTAACTAGTCAGCACGGGCTTAACTAATATATATATACCTGGCCGGGCTCGGTTCGGTCACCGGAGCAGTCAGCACGGTCTCCTTATTTTACCTCCATTGTGTCATCGGAGCCATCATGAACATAGTCCTCTTCTTGTACCGGAATTAATGGGCCGAAGCCATCATGAACATAGCCCTCTTCTTCACCCAGTCCTTCTTGACCATCGGTGTCGTTGAGAAATGACGCAACTTCATCACTTCCTTGTGCGATTATGTCCCCCAACATCGCTTCTGTTTCTTCGTCTCGGGAGTGCTCCATAGTTTTTACAAATATTTACAACATGTCAATTATTATTCAAACATGGTACAGATGGATAT
>NC_041385.1:99532226-99542292 GCF_002162155.2 Triticum dicoccoides
TATTAGTGGCAAACGTAGAACTAGCTAGCTAATCATAATAAGGAATCATGTTAGTGGCCTCGATGCTGCTTCTCTAGGGTTTGGGGTCGCCTCGACACAACGCTTCAAGGGTTTGGGGTGGCCTCGAAGACAACGCTCTTTTAACTTGGTAAATTTGGGTGGCCTCGAGAGAGTTAATTTGTCGGGTAGGGGCGCGGCGGGAGGGGGTAGGAGACCAACATTGTTTTCTCTCTAGGGTTTGGGTGTCCTCGAGAGTTTTGGTCGAGCGAGAGGGCCGAGGGGGGTGCTGTCGTTGTATAAGTTATCACGGTCGAGAGGGGGTATATACATCGACCGCCCCTCATGTCGAAGTTATCTCGAGGGGGTTACATCGACAATGACGCGACATACATATACATGGGAAAATAATGTTATCGGGGAGGGGGTATCGGTACCCCCCCCCCTCGTGTTGAAGTTTCTTCTTTCTCCTCTATTCCTTTCTTCTTCTACTACTCTTCTTTTTCTTCTTCTCCCTCGAGAAAGGAAAATAAGGAAAAGGAAGAAAAGAGAAAGAAGGAAGAAGGAAGAAAAAAAAAAGAGGAGAAGAAGAAAAATAGAAAATTTCTATTTTTTCTTCTTCTCCTCTATTCCTTTCTTCTTCTCCTCTTCTTTTTCTTCTTTTTTCCTCTTCTTATTTATTTCTCCTCTTCTTCCTCTCCTCTTCTTCTCCTTTCTTCCTCTTCTTATTTTCCTTTTTCCTCTCATTCTTTTAGTATTGCTTGTTTTAAAAAATTGTTCAAATAGAAAATTTTGAAAAAAATAAAGGTTTTGCCTAATGCATTGTTCATATGAATATACAAACATTTGCATATTCTACAATAATTAATATCACCAAAAAAAGAGGAGAAAAAGAAAGGAATAGATCAGGAGAAGATCAAAGAAAAAAAAGAAAAAAAAGAGGAGAAGAAGAAAGGAATAGAGGAGAACAAGAAAAAATAGAAAATTTTCTATTTTTTCTTCTTCTCCTCTATTCATTTCTTCTTCTCCTCTTCATTTTCTTCTTCTTATTTATTTCTCCTCTTCTTCCGCCCCTCTTCTTCTCCTTTCTTCCTCTTCTTATTTTTCTTTTTCCTCTCATTCTTTTTCTTCTTCTTCCTTTCCTAGCTAGATATATAAATTTTTTCTAAAAATTAAACTAACCTAAAATGTACTAAATCAGAGAACATATATAGATAAAACTTTTCTAAAAATCTAATTTTTGCATATATGTATACTTTAAAACATCATTACAATGGAAAAAATACATACATACATAAAAAAACATGTAAAAAATACATACATACATATATGAACAAACATAAAAAAATACATATATCTAAAAAATACATACATACATATATGAATCTAAAAACATATAAAAAATAGCATGTATAACTAAAAAAATAGCACGGAGGCGGCGGGGCCGCAGAGGCGCGGTGCTCACAGAGGGAGGAGCGCGCGGCGGGCAGCGTCGGGGAGAGCAGTGGCGCGGCGACGGCGTCGGGGCAGGAGCGGCGCGCGGCCGGGCAGGGGCGGCGCACGTTGGGGCAGGGACGGCGCGCGTTGGGGCAGGGATGGTGACGGGCGAGGGCGAGGGCGAGGCGAGGGCGCGGGCGGCGACGACAACGGGCGTGGGCGATGACGACGGCGACGGCGGGGACGGCGGGCGGTGTCAGGGCAGCCTGGCGGCGACGATGTGCTCGGCGTCGTCGGGGGGCAACTGTGGTGATGAACTCTGCAAAATTGCAAAGTGCTACTTATATACCATGGGCATTGGTCCCGGTTCGTGGCACCAACCGGGACCAATGCCCCCTTTAGTCCCGTTTGGTGCCACCAACTGGGACCAAAGGCCTTTTTTTCGGCAGCCCAAAGGGCGGGAAGCGGCGGCCTTTGGTACCGGCTGGTGGCACCAACCGGGACCAATGCCTCCCCCTTTAGTCCCGGTAGGTGCCACCAACCGGGACCAAAGGCCCCTGTGCTGCCTGCGTCGGGGCCAAAGTTTAGTCCCACCTCGCTAGTTGAGAGGGGCGCGCAGTGATTTATAAGCCCCACTTCCGCACCCCTCTCGAGCTCCTCTCCACCGCAGGCTTTCGGGCCTACTTGCTATTGCTTTGCCTGATGGGCCTTCTGGGCCTACTGCGGGCCTGAATCCTGGCCCATACTAGGGTTTCTTGTCGTATTCAGGCCGTGGGGGGCCAGTAGGAGGCATTTTTTGTTTTTTTGTTTTCTTTACTTATTGTTGCTATTTTTGTTTTTTTCCAGTTTTTTTGTTTTGTTTTCTGCATTATTTATTTTCTTTTGTTTTTTTGCTTTATTTTCTAATTCTTTTTGCTTTTAGTTTTAGGAAAATTATAAACTTTCTGTTAGTGCCATTAGTTTTCAAATTTGAAAACACTTTTTTTGTTTTTTGTTTTCTTTCTTGCTTTATTTATTTTATTTTATTTCTACTTACAACAAAATACTTATTGTTGCTATTTTTAATTATTTTCTAGTTTTTTGTTTTGTTTTCTGCATTATTTTTTTTGCTCTATTTTTTAATTCTTTTTGCTTTTAGTTTTAGAAAAATTATAAACTTTCTGTTAGTGCCATTAGTTTTCAAATTTGAAAACACTTTTTTTGTTTTCTTTCTTGCTTTATTTATTTTATTTTGTTTATACTTACAACAAAATACTTATTGTTGCTATTTTTAATTATTACGAGGGCCGAACCATAAGACATTAAAGCATTTCAAATGAACTCTGAAAAAGTTGAAAGTTGTCATGGTATCATAAATTCACCCACATAGCATGTGCTTGTACAAGACGGATAATGGTATCATACTCGTCTGTTACAAAGTTGGCATGGTATCATCATAATAGTTGCGGGAGAAAGTCTTCACTTTTTCTTCGCTTGTGTCATTTGCTTATTGCGCCATAACCATGGATAATCTTCATCGTTTATCAGGATGCTGGGGTCAGCCTTGACTTTGAAGGGAGGAATTTCATGAAACTTTTCATAATCTTTAGACATGTCTGTCTTGCCCTCCACTCCCACGATGTCCTTTTTTCCTGAAAGAACTATGTGGCGCTTTGGCTCATTGTATGATGTATTCGCTTCCTTATCTTTTCTTTTTCTCGCTCTGGTAGACATGTCCTTCACATGATAACCTGTGCCACATCATTGGTTAGGACGAACGGTTCGTCAGTGTACCCAAGATTTTTCAGATCCACTGTTGTCATTCTGTACTGTGGGTCTACCTGTACCCCGCCTCTTGACAGATTGACCCATTTGCACTTAAACAAAGGGACCTTAAAATCATGTCCGTACTCAAGTTCCCATATGTCCACTATGTAACCATAATATGTGTCCTTTCCCCTCTCGGTTGTTGCATCAAAGCGGACACCGTTGTTTTGGTTGGTGCTCTTTTGATCTTGGTCAATCGTGTAAAATGTATTCCCATTTATCTTATATCTTTTCCAAATCGTAACAGTCGAAGATGGTCCCCTGGACAACAAGTACAGCTCATCACAAACAGTGTTGTCACCTCTGAGACGTGCTTCCAACCAACTGCTGAAAGTCCTGATGTGTTCACATGTAATCCGGTCATCGCACTGCTCGAGGTGTTTGGAGCGCAGACTGTTGTTGTGTTCATCGACATACGGGGTCACCAAGGTAGAGTTATGTAGAACTGTGTAGCGTGCTTGAGACCAAGAATATCCGTCCCTGCATATTATTGAGTCCCTTCCAAGCGTGCCTTTTCCAGTCAGTCTCCCCTCATACCGCGATTGAGGGAGACCTATCTTCTTAAGGCCCGGAATGAAGTCAACACAAAACCCGATGACATCCTATGTTTGATGGCCCATGGAGATGCTTCCTTCTGGCCTAGCGCGGTTACGGACATATTTCTTTAGGACTCCCATGAACCTCTCAAAGGGGTACATATTGTGTATAAATACGGGACCCAGAATGACAATCTCGTCAACTAGATGAACTAGGACGTGCGTCATGATATTGAAGAAGGATGGTGGGAACACCAGCTCGAAACTGACAAGACATTGCACCACATCACTCCTTAGCCTTGGTATGATTTTTGGATCGATCACCTTCTGAGAGATTGCATTGAGGAATGCACATAGCTTCACAATGGCTAATCGGACGTTTTCCGGTAGAAGCCCCCTCAATGCAATCGGAAGCAGTTGCGTCATAATCACGTGGCAGTCATAAGACTTTAGGTTCTGAAACTTTTTCTCTGCCATTTTATTATTCCTTTTATATTCGACAAGCCAGTCGGGACCTTCATACTAAGCAGACATTCAAAGAAGATTTCCTTCTCTTCTTTGGTAAGAGCATAGCTGGCAGGACCTTCATACTGCTTTGGAGGCATGCCGTCTTTTTCGTGCAAACGTTGCAGGTCCTCCCGTGCCTCAGCTGTATCTTTTGTCTTCCCATACACGCCCAAGAAGCCTAGCAGGTTCACGCAAAGGTTCTTCGTCACGTGCATCACGTCGATCGAAGAGCGGACCTCTAGGTCTTTCCAGTAGGGTAGGTCCCAAAATATAGATTTCTTCTTCCACATGGGTGCATGTCCCCCAGCGTCACTCGGAACAGCTAGTCCGCCGGGACCCTTTCCAAAGATTACGTGTAAATCATTGACGATAGCAAGTACGTGATCACCGGTACGCATGGCGGGCTTCTTCTAGTGATCTGCCTCGCCTTTGAAATGCTTGCCTTTCTTTCGACATTGATGGTTGGTCGGAAGAAATCGACGATGGCCCAGGTACACATTCTTCCTGTAGCTTGCCAGGTATATACTACCAGTGTCAAGTAAACAGTGCGTGCATGTGTGGTATCCCTTGTTTGTCTGTCCTAAAAGGTTACTGAGAGCGGGCCAATCGTTGATGGTCACGAACAACAACGCCTTTAGGTAAAATTCCTCCTGTTTGTGCTCATCCCACGTACGTACACCGTTTCCATTCCACAGCTGTAAAAGTTCTTCAACTAATGATCTTAGGTACACATCAATGTCGTTGCCGGGTTGCTTAGGGCCTTGGATGAGAACTGGCATCATAATGAACTTCCGCTTCATGCACATCCAAGGAGGAAGGTTATACATACATAGAGTCACGGGCCAGGTGCTGTGATTGCTGCTCTGCTCCCCGAAAGGATTAATGCTATCCATGCTTAAAGCAAACCATACGTTCCTTGGCTCACTTGCAAACTCATCCCAGTACTTTCTCTCGATTTTTCTCCACTGCGACCCGTCAGCGGGTGCTCTCAACTTCCCGTCTTTCTTACGGTCCTCACTGTGCCATCGCATCAACTTGGCATGCTCTCCGTTTCTGAACAGACGTTTCAACCATGGTATTATAGGAGCATACCACATCACCTTCGCAGGAACCCTCTTCCTGGGGGGCTCGCCGTCAAAATCAACAGGGTCATCTCGTCTGATCTTATACCGTAATGCACCGCATACCGGGCATGCGTTCAGATCCTTGTACGCACCGCGGTAGAGGATGCAGTCATTAGGACATGCATGTATCTTCTGCACCTCCAATCCTAGAGGGCATACAACCTTCTTTGTTGCGTATGTACTGTCGGGCAATTTGTTATCCTTTGGAAGCTTCTTCTTCAATATTTTCAGTAGCTTCTCAAATCCTTTGTTAGGCACAGCATTCTCTGCCTTCCACTGCAGCAATTCCAGTACGGTATCGAGCTTTGTGTTGCCATCTTCGCAATTGGGGTACAACCCTTTTTTGTGGTCCTCTAACATGCGATCGAACTTCAGCTTCTCCTTTTGACTTTCGCATTGCGTCCTTGCATCGACAATGACCCGGCGGAGATCATCATCATCGGGCACATCGTCTGGTTCTTCTTAATCTTCAGCAGCTTCGCCCGTTGCAGCATCATCATGCACATCGTCTGGTTCCTCTTGATGTTCAGTAGCATCACCGTATTCAGGGGGCACATAGTTGTCTTCATACTCTTCTTCTTCGCCGTCTTCCATCATAACCCCTATTTCTTCGTGCCTCGTCCAAACATTATAGTGTGGCATGAAACCCTTGTAAAGCAGGTGGGTGTGGAGGATTTTCCGGTCAGAGTAAGACTTCGTATTCCCACATATAGGGCATGGACAACACATAAAATCATTCTGCTTGTTTGCCTCAGCCACTTCGAGAAAATCATGCACGCCCTTAATGTACTCGGAGGTGTGTCTTGAACCGTACATCCATTGCCGGTTCAACTGCGTGCATTATATATAATTAAGTGTGTCAAAAATCATTACACAACATCATGAATAGATAATTAAGTGACCAAATTAATAGAAGTTCATCATCACATTAAAACCAAAGTACATACATAGTTCTCATCTAACAACATAAAGCTCTGCAGAGCATCTAAATTAATTAAACCATACACTGAAACTATGTAAAGCATTTCAATGCGAAAACAAATGCGATCATAATCGCAACCAATGTAATAACTGATCCAACGACATAATGATACCAAGCCTCGGTATGAATGGCATATTTTCTAATCTTTCTAACCTTCAAGCGCATTGCATCCATCTTGATCTTGTGATCATCGATGACATCCGCAACATGCAACTCCAATATCATCTTCTCCTCCTCAATTTTTTTAATTTTTTCCTTCAACAAATTGTTTTCTTCTTCAACTAAATTTAACCTCTCGACAATAGGGTCGGTTGGAATTTCCGGTTCAACAACCTCCTAGATAAATAAAATCTATGTCACGTTGGTCGGCATAATTGTCATAAACAATAAATGAACCAATAGTTATGAAAAGATAATACATACCACATCCGAATCATAGACATGACGAGGGCCGACGGGGGCGGATACCAAAACCATCGCACTATATAAGATGCAATAATAAAAGTAAGAAAATTATACAAGTATCTATATAAACATACAAGTAAGAATTTTTTTTTCCTTTCAGAAAGAAGATAAGATCAAGAGGCTCACCACGGTGGTGCCGGCGACGAGATCGGCGAGGGCGATCGACGGCGGTGAAGATGGGGACGGGACGTGACGGACCGCTAAACCTAGACAAATATTGAGAAAAATGGAGCTTGGAGGTCAAGCTTGAAGAGGAGAAAGCTTAAGTAGTGTGGCTCGGGCATTCCATTGAACACCTCGTGTGCATAGGAGGTGAGCTAGAGCACCACAAAGCTCTCCCCTCGCCGGTGACGAAAAACAGAGCAGTGGGAGTGCTCTGCTCGCGGGCGAGGGGTATAGATAGGCATATCTTTGGTCCCGGTTGGTGGCATGAATCGGGACTAAAGGGCAGCCTTTGGTCTCGGTTCAAGCGAGCAACCGGGACCAAAAGGGGTGGGCCAGGAGCGAGGCCCATTGGTCCCGGTTAGTCCCACTAACCAGGACCAATAGGTCCAGCCAACCGGGACCAATGGCCCACGTGGCCCGGCCGACCCCCGTGGCTCATGAACCGGGTCCAATGTCCCTATTGGTCCCGGTTCTGGATTGAACCGGGACTAATGGGCTGGCCCGACCTGGACCATTTCCCCCTTTTCTACTAGTGACAATACAGAGGCACACATCTAGACTGGGCATCCTAGGATCAAAGCGGGGTTCTGAGCAGTCTAGGAGGACATGGCGCCTGAGCAGTACAGGACTAAGTTGAGGAGTTGCAGGTACGAGCGATCGATGTGGATGCCGGACGTTGTTGTCGCTGTTGGGCGCCGACGCTGTAACCTTTGGGATCGCATCTCTCTGTGACACCATATTTTCGTCAGTGTCAGAGGCCGCCACCATGGGCGTGCCGTGGTACCTCGAACGGAGCAAGTGGTGTCGACTGTTGGGCGCCACGGCCACGGACGCGTACTTAGCAAGTATTTTCTGGTGTATGTATACGACGCGATTCATCAGCCTGTACTGTCGTATGACAATACCCACATACATATTGACTGGAGATCCAATACCTCCGACGGAGCAAGTGGTGTTGACTGTTGGGCGCCGCCGCCACGGACGTGGACTGAGCGAGTACTTTCTGGTGTACGTATACTTTCGGATGACAATACACACATACGTATTGACTGGAGATCCTACGTGCCAAGCTAGCTAGTAGATGGATTCCTGGGCTAGCTTTTTTTAGCAATGATTCCTGGGCTAGCTAGGACATGCACGCTCGTAATGTGAACCTTTTTTTATAATGTGCTTTTGGTTGGCCTGGACTTTTTTTATAATGTGCTTTTGGTTGGGCTGGACTTTTTCTCAAATCTTTGGTTGGGCTGGACTTTTTCTCAAATTCCTGGGCTGTATTTAACATTTGCCCAGTCCTGTAGTTCTTTATGGATAGTACTGCTAGGCTATGCATGGCTTCTTACTGCCCGGGTGTTCTCTACTTATAATGGATTTTTAGGAGTAGTTGATGTTGCGCTAATTGATAGGCCTTTTGTTAGATGCATGGGTCTGACACTTCCAGTGAGTTCTCACTTTGACACTTGTACTTATAGGAATTTTGCTTGCATGACTATATAAGTTATTTGTCACAGTGAGTTCTCAGTTTATGCACATAAGGCAAGACTGTATAAGTGATTTGTTCACACTTCACAGTAAGGTCCTTCCACACGGATTTCATGCGACTCCTTGAATTGTGTAATGTAGCATGTTTCTGATAGATTGAAGTCGTCTGCAGGAATCCATACAACAAGTGTTTGCAGTTTTAAACATATCATTCTCGCTTACTTGTACCTAGTATACGGTGTTATATTAATAATGTGCTTTTTATGTTTTCAAGATTTGCAATGGCCTTAGAAATATTCATAATGAGTCAGTTGTTATACATACTACTGCATTGAGCAATCATATTCAGTTGGATTGCCATTAAGTATTCCTTCTATGTTTTCATTAAGAAGATTCTCTGATGCGCTTCACTATGTACATACATTCAAATTTCTAACTCACTGTTGTTAGTGAAGTTTTGTTACAATGTCAATGTTTTGTCATAATTATCATAATGCTACTCCTTTGCCTTGTTTGCCTTCAGTTTGCATTTGTGTGAAAACGGTATATTGTCATGAATAGGCTGAATGATTCAGCTAAATTAGTCTCCTAGCAACTTCACCAACTTCTTACATCTATCTGATGTTTGTGACCCAAAAAACAAGAGTTGCATGACCAAATGGCCTGAAGCTTATATGCATTCACTGAGGCCTGAAGGTTATATGCATTCACTGAGGCCTGATATATTATGCTCTATCCTCTGAAGGTTCTGCAAAGGAGACAGCTGACGTTGATGGAATCTATACGATTATCTGAAAGAAGTAACTTGATCTGTTAGATAAAGCTGAGGGTTCATTCCTTAACAGGTGACACCAATTCAGTTGTATGCGTCCATCTGCGACATTAAATATCTCTTCCACTGCTCACTACAGAATGGCACGCTCAAGTTTTCTTCTCCTTGGTTTCAGCCTTTCAGGTAATACTACATCGAACTATCAGGTGGTTCTGACGCTCAGTGACCACTGGCAGTTGGTGATTGCTGAAATGTTTCAGTGATCACTGTTTTGTTGAGACGTTTAGTACTGGTTTTGTAGTTTAGCATTGTGCATGCTTGATCCACTATCTTGGCTTCAGAACTGAAGGCTGTAAGTATTCTAGTTCTCAGGGTTTATGGGTGGAACTAAGGCAGTACTCCAGTTAAGCTCATGATCTGTTTCTATCTCCTGTTAACTTTGTCGATCGTCGGGTGAGGTTCATCTCTGGCCTTTTATGTCGTGCGTGTCTCTGAAAATTCATCTGGGTCTATGAGATGACACAGTCTGCTTAGTTTTTGTGGAGGATTTGCTAAGTTAGCTCGGTGTTTTCTGCCGATCGATGCAGTTTCTGGACACCAGGTTGTCTTTTCTTTTTCTTTTTTTTGGACATCAGGTTTTTGTGCAACTTAGTTTTTTAGGTTTTAGTTTAGCCCGACTAGTTGTAGGAGCCTCTGCAATTAGCGCTATCAACATGCCGAGGTATCATATCTTACACCTTAGCATCAGAGAGGAACACTAAACAGAGATGAACACATGCATTTAACCATGTAGTCT
>NC_041385.1:99542859-99553037 GCF_002162155.2 Triticum dicoccoides
CAAGATGTTACATTTACTTGGTCCGCAAGTCAGTCTCGGTAGAAGTACATAATGTGTTCATGTAAAATGTTTAACGCCTAGGTGACAGTTTCATACATTTGAGTACAAGATAATGGACACAATTTCGCCCAAGGGCGATGCAACGCAAACGATGGCCCAAAGCTTGGGTTTTCACTCAGGCCTCTTTGTTCATAGGATAGAAATATTATACTATGAACAAGTAAATTACAGAAAATAAAATGACATGCATCTCTTTTGCTATAGGTAAAGTCAGGGGCGAATCTACTATACAGGCTTTAACAGGCTTGAGTTTACTTACCCTCCAGCCAGATCGTTTTTGTCTTTACCACTAATGATCACGGCCCAGCCCAACAAATCGGCTACTTCTTGTCCCATCTAAGCGCCTCCTCACTTGTTCGAGCCTGCTCTCCATTTACATTCTAGATTAGTTGCCGAGTAAAGAGATAAATTTTGATGCAACAAGAATTTTTCTATTGAGTCTAGCTAATGTTTTTTCTTTTGAAGTACGAATGATTGGTCTATATCCTACATAACAATATGAATCCATTCCTACAAATCAAATGGCTTCAAAGGATTATTATTTTTCTTTGAAAATACCATCTTATAGAATTTCTACAAAGCTCCTACAAACCAAAGGAGGCCTCACAAAGCTCTAGATCTAAGAGATCCAATGCCCAGGGAGATGAATGGCTCCACAACAACGCCTCCAACGAGGGAAAGGATGTCATAGGATGCCGGCATTGCCAGCATCGACTGATGTCGATGCAATTCATTCACCTGGAGTTTACTATACCATGTACTCGTACATTACATAAACTCGGCCTTCCACGCAAATGGAGATGATCGTGTGTGTCCGGAAAAATCGCTGCCGCCAACAAACACCACCGCCGCACACTGCTCGACTCACACATCAGCCACACTACCACGACCTTAGCTACCACGCTGCCTTGGCCTATGCCTATCCCGCCTCTGCCCTGCACTGAGCACCTAGAGAAACACCGGGAATCGTCATGATCTACGGGTTGCCGCCGCAGCCCCTCGACTGGGATCGATGGAATATGCAGTGGCGCTGGAAAGTGGGAAGAGGAAAGCAGGTGGGTGAGGGTGTGTGTGAGGGGGTCAATATGAAACTGAAGGGCGTTCGCTTGTTGGTCACAAGACATGAACGACTTGTAACGCCCCGAGACCAATGCGCCAGGTATCTTTCAGTTATTCGCCATCATTGCCATGTCATTCGCTTATGTGTTGCACTTTGCCATGTCATTATGTGCACTTCATCTACATTTCTTTCAAAACTTGTATCTGTTCGGGTCCCCCAGTTCTCTCTGTTGTCCGTTCTGAGCCCAACCACTCTCACACGCACCCGCCGCACCTCCCAGATTTTGTTTCGTGAGCGGGAGAAAAACATTCTCGGAATGGGCCGAGAATTGACGAGTGGTCTTGGTACATCACCAGTAGACCGCCTGTCAAATTTCGTTCCATTTGTAGGTCGTTTAATGCCCCAACGGTTAACCATGTTAATCGCCGGACACTTTCCCTTTGCAGCCCAACACCCCTCCACACAGCCCACCTAGCCCATCTAAATCACTCCATGCTCTTCGTCGTCGGATCACGATCGTGTGGGCGAAAACAACACCTCCATAGCCCTCTCCTATCTTCCTATGCCTATAAAAATGTCCTCCCCTTTCAAATTTCAGGCAAAACCCTAGATCAAACACCCCCCGTGCCGCACACGTCCAGCGCCGCCGCTCGCACCCAATCGTGGCCTGCCACGTTGCCCCGCCGGCATTCCACCACCGCAGGCCCACCGGGGCCCGAGACAGGCCCACCCGAGCCCATCCTCCGCCCACGCACCGCCCGCGGACCAGCGCTGCCACGCGCCCGCTCCATCGCCCGTCTCCCTCGTCCCAGACCCGCTGCCGGACTTTGGCCCTGCCGCCCGGCTCCGCCACGTCCCGCCGTCTCCCGCTCCGCCGCCGCGCCGCCTCGCCGACGCCATCGCCTCGCGTCGCCGTAGCAGCCCACCACCGCGCGCCGCCCGTGTGCCACTGCCGCCTCGCCGCACCACCACCTTGCTGTCGCCCGCCTTGTCATGGATTTGTCACGGCAGATGTCCTAGTGTGAGGACTTAATCGTGAGACCAACGCATCTACGTGGTAGCTTGAGAGGGGTTGAGCGGAATCGAGAGTCGCAATATAAGACAAGGGTTTAGACAGCTTCGGGCCCCGGGAAACATCATCCGGTAATAGCCCTACATGCTGTTTAAGGCTAGGTCTCATTATCATCACGTGGGAGTCACCGTAAATCGGCTCTCCTAGTTGTGTCTAGCCCTAGAGATTGTTTCTTCTTACTTGCCCCTCTTTGGGGAGCCATGCCCCTCCTTATATATGTTGAAGGAGCGGGTTACATGACTAGTCCTAGTAGGATTAGGATTACTCTATTACAAGTGGAGTCCTAGTCTTGCTTCCTTTGTAGAAGAATATCCTTGTGCTTTCCTCATAAATCGGCCCACTATTAACATAAACCAGCCTTCTGGGCCTTAGGCTTTGTGATCCGTCCACCGCCTGCCGGGTTACCAGTGCATCATAATGTTCAGGAAGGTTGCTTGTAAACCATATGGTCAGGGCGGGTCGCCAGTGAATCGCCAAGTGTCAACCGGGTCTGAAGTAAACCGCCAAGCCCGGCCGGGTCATATTTCCAGCCGGTTCATACCGCGGGGTATATCCCCGACATTAGCCCCCTGTTTAGCTTGGATTTATCCATGGTAAAGTGATCCTGTAAACAAACACAAGAAACAACTTTGACAAGTTGTACTTCGGGTTAAAAATTCTTGTAACTGGCACCTGATCATCCTTAAATCTTTGTAATTTCCTCCTTCTAGAAAAAAATGTAAATAAAGAATCCATCTGACTCGACCTTTAATGCTCTGACTTGACAAAAATATGTTGGGGAACGTAGCAGAAATTCAAAAATTTTCCTACGTAACACCAAGATCTATCTATGGAGAGACCAGCAACGAGTAGAAAGGGGAGTGCATCTACATACCCTTGTAGATCGCTAAGCGGAAGCGTTCAAGTGAACGGGGTTGATGGAGTCGTACTCGTTGTGATTCAGATCACCGATGATCAAGTGCTGAACGCACGGCACCTCCGCGTTCAACACACGTACAACCCGGTGACGTCTCCCACGCCTTGATCCAGCAAGGAGAGAGGGAGAGGTTGAGGAAGACTCCATCCAACAGCAGCACAACGGCGTGGTGGTGGTGGAGGAGCGTGGCAATCCCGCAGGGCTTCGCCAAGCACCACGGGAGAGGAGAAGAACTTGGGAGAGAGGGAGGGGCTGCACCAAAGGCATAAGGTGTGTTTGGGAGGCCCTCCTACCCCACTATATATAGGGATCCCAAGGGGGGGGGGGGTGCGCCAGCCCCTAGGAGATCCAATCTCCAAGGGGGCGGCGGCCAGGGGAGGAGTCCTCCCCCCCAAGGCACCTAGGAGGTGCCTTCCCCTGCTGGGACTCTTCCTTTAGGGTTTCCCTAGGCGCATGGGCCTCTTGGGGTTGGTGCCCTTGGCCCATGTAGGCCAAGGCGCACCCCCTACAGCCCATGTGGCCCCCCGGGGCAGGTGGCCCCACCCGGTGGGCCCCCGGGACCCTTCCGGTGGTCCCGGTACAATACCGATGACCCCGAAACTTGTCCCGATGGCCGAAACAGGACTTCCTATATATAAATCTTTACCTCCGGACCATTCCGGAACTCCTCGTGACGTCCGGGATCTCATCCGGGACTCCGAACAACATTCGGTAACCACATACAAGCTTCCTTTATAACCCTAGCGTCATCGAACCTTAAGTGTGTAGACCCTACGGGTTCGGGAGACATGCAGACATGACCGAGACGTTCTCCGGTCAATAACCAACAGCGGGATATGGATACCCATGTTGGCTCCCACATGTTCCACGATGATCTCATCGGATGAGCCACGATGTCAAGGACTCAATCGATCCCGTATACAATTCCCTTTGTCTATCGGTATTTTACTTGCCCGAGATTCGATCGTCGGTATACCGATACCTTGTTCAATCTCGTTACCGGCAAGTCACTTTACTCGTTCCGTAACACATCATCCCGTGATCAACTCCTTGGTCACATTGCGCATATGATGATGTCCTACCGAGTGGGCCCAGAGATACCTCTCCGTTTACACGGAGTGACAAATCCCAGTCTCGATCCGCATAAAACAATAGATACTTTCGGAGATACCTGTAGTGCACCTTTATAGTCACCCAGTTACATTGTGACGTTTGATGCACCCAAAGCACTCCTACGGTATCCAGGAGTTACACGATCTCATGGTCAAAGGAAGATATACTTGACATTGGCAAAGCTCTAGCAAACGAACTACACGATCTTTGTGCTAGGCTTAGGATTGGGTCTTGTCCATCCCATCATTCTCCTAATGATGTGATCCCGTTATCAACGACATCCAATGTCCATAGCCAGGAAACCATGACTATCTGTTGATCACAACGAGCTAGTCAACTAGAGGCTCACTAGGGACATATTGTGGTCTATGTATTCACACGTGTATTACGATTTCCGGATAATACAGTTATAGCATGAATAAAAGACTATTATCATGAACAAAGAAATATAATAACAACACTTTTATTATTGCCTCTAGGGCATATTTCCAACAGTCTCCCACTTGCACTAGAGTCAATATTCTAGTTCACATCGCCATGTGATTAACACTCACAGGTCACATCGCCATGTGAATAATACCCAAGAGTTTACTAGAGTCAGTAGTCTAGTTCACATCACTATGTGATTAACACTCAATGAGTTTTATGTTTGATCATGTTGCTTGTGAGAGAGGTTTTAGTCAACAGGTCTGAACCTTTCAGATCCGTGTGTGCTTTACAAATCTCTATGTCATCTCCTAGATGCAGCTGCCACGCTCTATTTGGAGCTATTCCAAACAACTGTTCTACTTGGAGCTATTCTAAATTATTGCTCCATTATATGTATCCGGTCTCTCTACTCAGAGCTATCCGGATAGGTGTCAAGCTTGCATCGTCGTAACCTTTACGACGAACTCTTTTACCACTTCCATAATCGAGAAAATTCCTTAGTCCACTAGTTACTAAGGATAACTTTGACCGCTGTCCTGTGAGCCATTCTTGGATCACTCTTGTACCCCTTGACTGACTCATGGCAAGGCATACTTCAGGTGCGGTACACAGCATAGCATACTGAAGAGCCTACGTCTTAAGCATAGGGGACGACCTTCGTCCTTTCTCTCTATTCTGCCGTGGTCGAGCTTTAAGTCTTAACTTCGTACCTTACAACTCAGGCAAGAACTCCTTCTTTGACTGGTCCATCTTGAACACCTTCAAGATCATGTCAAGGTATGTGCTCATTTGAAAGTATTATTAAGCATTTTGATCTATCCTTATAGATCTTGATGCTCAATGCTCAAGTAGCTTAATCCAGGCTTTCCATTGAAAAACACTTTCAAAATAACCCTATATGCTTTCCAGAAATTCTACGTCATTTCTGATCAACAATATGTCAACAACATATACTCATCAGAAATTCTATAGTGCTCCCACTCACTTCTTTGGAAATACAAGTTTCTCATAAAACTTTGTACAAACCCAAAATCTTTGATCATCTCATCAAAGTGTACATTCCAACTCCGAGATGCTCACTCTAGTCCTTAGAAGGATCGCTAGAGCCAGCATACCTTTTAGCATCCTTAGGATCGACAAAACTTTTCTGATTGTATCACATACAACCTTTCCTCACGAAAACTGGTAAGGAAACTCGTTTTGATATCCATCTGCCAGATTTCATAAATACAGCTAATGCTAACATGAATCCGACGGACTTTAAGCATCGCTACGGATGAGAAAATCTCATCGTAGTCAACTCCTTGAACTTGTGAAAAACTTTTCGCCACAAGTCGAGCTTCATGGACGGTGACATTACCATCCACGTCCGTCTTCTTCTTAAAGATCCATTTATCTTAATGGCTTGCCGATCATCGGGCAAGTCCACCAAAGTCCATGGATCCGTTCTCGGATTTTATGGCCTCGAGCCATTTATCGGAATCCGGGCCCACCATCGCTTCTCCATAGCTCGTAGGTTCATTGTTGTCCAGCAACATGACTTCCAAGACAGGATTACGTACCACTCTGAAGTAGTACGCATCCTTGTCATCCCACGAGGTTTGGTAGTGACTTGATCTGAAGTTTCATGATCAATATCATAAGCTTCCACTTCAATTGGTGTAGGTGCCACAGGAACAACTTCCTGTGCCCTGCCACACACTAGTTGAAGAGACGGTTCAATAACCTCATCAAGTCTCCACCATTCTCCCACTCAACTCTTTCGAGAGAAACCTTTCCTCGAGAAAGGACCCGATTCTAGAAACAATTCATATTGCTTTCGGATCTGAATTAGGAGGTATACCCAACTGTTTTGGGTGTCCTATGAAGATGTATTTTATCCGCTTTGGGTTCGAGCTTAATCCTGAAACTTTTTCACATAAGCGTCGCAGCCCCAAACCTTTAAGAAACGACAACTTAGGTTTCTCTAAACCATAATTCATACGGTGTCATCTCATCGGAATTACGTGGTGCCCTATTTAAAGTGAATGTGGTTGTCTCTAATGCCTAACCCATGAACGATAGTGGTAATTCGATAAGAGACATCATGGTACGCACCATATCCAATAGGGTGCAACTATGATGTTCGGACACACCATCACATTATGGTGTTCCAGGCGGTATTAATTTCGAAACAATTTCCACAATGTCTTAATTGTGTGCCAAAACTCGTAACTCAGATATTCATCTCTATGATCATATCATAGACATTTTATCCTCTTGTCACAATGATCTTTTACTTCACTCTGAAATTACTTGAACCATTCAATAATTCAGACTTGTGTTTCATCAAGTAAATATTCTCAACATCTACTCGAGTCATCTGTGAAGTAAGAACATAACGATATTCACTGCATGCCTCAGCACTTATTGGACTGCACACATCAAAATGTGTTACTTCCAACAAGTTGCTATCTTGTTCCATCTTATTGAAACCGAGGCTTTTCAGTCATCTTGCCTATGTGGTATGATTTGCATATCTCAAGTGATTCAAAATCAAGTGAGTCCGAACGGTCCATTTGCATGGAGTTTCTTCATGCATATACACCAATAGACATGGTTCGCATGTCTCAAACTTTTCAAAAATGAGTGAGTCCAAAGATCCATCAACATGGAGCTTCTTCATGCGTTTTATACCAATATGACTTACATGGCAGTGCCACAAGTAAGTGGTACTATCATTACTATCTTATACCTTTTGGCATGAAAATGTGTATCACTACGATCGAGATTCAATAAACCATTCAGGTTTAATACTAATCTTGATGGTAGAGGGAGCGTGCGATGTTTGGTCATATCAACGTTGGAAACACTTCCAACACATATCGTCATCTCACGTTTAGCTAGTCTCCGTTTATTCCGTAGCCTTTTATTTCGAGTTACTAACACTTAGCAACCGAACCGGTATCTAATACCCTGGTGCTACTAGGAGTACTAGTAAAGTACACATTAACATAATGTATATCCAATATACTTCTATCGACTTTGCCAGCCTTCTCATCTACCAAGTATCTAGGGTAATTCCGCTCTAGTGACTGTTCCCCTTATTACAGAAGCACTTAGTCTCGGGTTTGGGTTCAACCTTGGGTTTCTTCACTAGAGCAGCAGCTGAATTGCCGTTTCATGAAGTATCCCTTTGTTCCCTTGCCCTTCTTGAAACTAGTGGTCTCACTGACCATCAACGATTGATGCTCCTTCTTGATTTCTACTTTCGTGGTGTCAAACATCGCGAATACCTCAAGGATCATCATCTCTATCCTTGATATGTTATAGTTCATCACGAAGCTCTAGCAGCTTGGTGGCAATGACTTTGGGGAAACATCACTATCTCATCTGGAAGATCAACTCCCACTCAATTCAAGTGATTGTTGCACTCAGACAATCTAAGCACAAGCTCAACGATTGAGCTTTTCTCCCTTAGTTTGCAGGCTAAGAAAATCGTCGGAGGTCTTATACCTCTTGACGTGGGCACGAGCCTGAAATCCCAATTTCAGCCCTCAAAACATCTCATATGTTTCGCGATGTTTTAAAAACATCTTTGGTGCCTCAATTCTAAACCATTTAACTGAACTATCATGTAGTTATCAAAACGTGTATGTTCGATGTTCGAAACATCCACAAACGACGTTTGGGGTTCAGCACACTAAGCAGTGCATTAAGGACATAAGCGTTCTAGTGTCCGCATAATCGCTACTGTCAACTTTCAACTATATTTCCTCTAGGAACATAACTAAAACAGTAGAACTATAGCGTGAACTGCGACATAATTTGCAAGAGGTCTTTTGACTATGTTCAGGATAATTAAGTTCATCTTATGAACTCCCACTCAGATAGACATCCCTTTGGTCATCTAACTGATCACATGATCCGAGTCAACTAGGCCGTGTCCGATCATCACGTGAGACGGACTAGTTAACGTCGGTGAACATCTTCATGTTGATCGTATCTACTATACGACTCATGCTCGACCTTTCGGTCTCCGTGTTCCGAGGCCATGTCTGCACATGCTAGGCTCGTCAAGTTAACCCTAAGTGTTTTCGCTGTGTAAAACTGTCTTACACCCGTTGTATGTGAACGTAAGAATCCATCACACCCGATCATCACGTGGTGCTTAGAAGCGACGAACTGTAGCAACGGTGCACAGTTAGGGGAGAACACTTCTTGAAATTTTGTAAGGGATCATCTTATTTACTACCGTCGTTCTAAGCAAACAAGATGCATAAACATAATAAACATCACATGCAATTATATAGTTGTGACATGATATGGCCAATATCATATAGCTCCATTGATCTCCATCTTCGGGGCTCCATGATCATCTTGTCACCGGCATGACACCATGATCTCCATCATCATGATCTCCATCATCGTGTCTTCATGAAGTTGTCACGCCAACGACTACTTCTACTTCTATGGCTAACGCATTAAGCAATAAAGTAAAGTAAGTTACATGGCGTTCTTCAATGACACGCAGGTCATACAAAAAATAAAGACAACTCCTTTGGCTCCTGCCGGTTGTCATACTCATCGACATGCAAGTCGTGAATCCTATTACAAGAACATGATCAATCTCATACATCACATATATCATTCATCACATCCTTTTGGCCATATCACATCACATAGCATACCCTGCAAAAACAAGTTAGACGTCCTCTAATTGTTGTTGCATGTTTTACGTGGCTGCTATGGGTTTCTAGCAAGAATGTTTCTTACCTACGCAAGACCACAACGTGATATGCCAATTGCTATTTACCCTTCATAAGGACCCTTTTCATCGAATCCGTTCCGACTAAAGTGGGAGAGACTGGCACCCGCTAGCCACCTTATGCACCAAGTGCATGTCAATCGGTGGAACCTGTCTCACGTAAGAGTACGTGTAAGGTCGGTCCGGGCCGCTTCATCCCACAATACCGTCGAAACAAGATTGGACTAGTAACGGTAAGCATATTGAACAACATCAACGCCCACAACTACTTTGTGTTCTACTCGTGCAAAGAATCTACGCAATAGACCTAGCTCATGATGCCACTGTTGGGGAACATAGCAGAAATTCAAAAAATTTCCTACGTAACACCAAGATCTATCTATGGAGAGACCAGCAACGAGTAGAAAGGGGAGTGCATCTACATACCCTTGTAGATCGCTAAGCGTAAGCGTTCAAGTGAACGGGGTTTATGGAGTCGTACTCATCGTGATTCAGATCACCGATGATCAAGTGCCGAACGCACGGCACCTCCGCGTTCAACACACGTACAGCACGGTGACGTCTCCCACGCCTTGATCCAGCAAGGATAGAGGGGGAGGTTGAGGAAGACTCCATCCAACAGCAGCACAACGGCGTGGTGGTGGTGGAGGAGCGTGGCAATCCCGCAGGGCTTCGCCAAGCACCACGGGAGAGGAGAAGAACTTGGGAGAGAGGGAGGGGCTGCACCAAAGGCATAAGGTGTGTTTGGGAGGCCCTCCTACCCCACTATATATAGGGATCC
>NC_041385.1:99553371-99568829 GCF_002162155.2 Triticum dicoccoides
GGCCCCACCCGGTGGGCCCCCGGGACCCTTCCGGTGGTCCCGGTACAATACCGATGACCCCGAAACTTGTCCCGATGGCCGAAACAGGACTTCCTATATATAAATCTTTACCTCCGGACCATTCCGGAACTCCTCGTGACGTCCGGGATCTCATCCGGGACTCCGAACAACATTCGGTAACCACATACAAGCTTCCTTTATAACCCTAGCGTCATCGAACCTTAAGTGTGTAGACCCTACGGGTTCGGGAGACATGCAGACATGACCGAGACGTTCTCCGGTCAATAACCAACAGCGGGATCTGGATACCCATGTTGGCTCCCACATGTTCCACGATGATCTCATCGGATGAACCACGATGTCAAGGACTCAATCGATCCCGTATACAATTCCCTTTGTCTATCGGTATTTTACTTGCCCGAGATTCGATCGTCGGTATACCGATACCTTGTTCAATCTCGTTACCGGCAAGTCAGTTTACTCGTTCCGTAACACATCATCCCGTGATCAACTCCTTGGTCACATTGTGCATATGATGATGTCCTACCGAGTGGGCCCAGAGATACCTCTCCGTTTACACGGAGTGACAAATCCCAGTCTCGATCCGCATAAAACAATAGATACTTTCGGAGATACCTGTAGTGCACCTTTATAGTCACCCAGTTACGTTGTGACGTTTGATACACCCGAAGCACTCCTACGGTATCCAGGAGTTACACGATCTCATGGTCAAAGGAAGAGATACTTGACATTGGCAAAGCTCTAGCAAACGAACTACACGATCTTTGTGCTAGGCTTAGGATTGGGTCTTGTCCATCACATCATTCTCCTAATGATGTGATCCCGTTATCAACGACATCCAATGTCCATAGCCAGGAAACCATGACTATCTGTTGATCACAACGAGCTAGTCAACTAGAGGCTCACTAGGGACATATTGTGGTCTATGTATTCACACGTGTATTACGATTTCCGGATAATACAGTTATAGCATGAATAAAAGACTATTATCATGAACAAATAAATATAATAACAACACTTTTATTATTGCCTCTAGGGCATATTTCCAACAAAATATTGGTCTTCAAATATTCAACTGATATTCAACCGGTTTGAAAATATAGAACTTGTCGATCTATGATTTCCAAAATCGTCGGGTTATAAAAACTGATAATTTCGGGTCATGATTGTTTCCAAGGCCGGTTCATGATTGTTGCCAACGCCGGTTCATGATTGTTGTAGATACCGGGTCATAAAGATTGGTGATGCCGGGTCAATCTGGTTTACTTCAAAACTGACAATCGGAAGATATTTCTCCCTTATATCCATATTACCTGTAGCCCCAAGTCTTGAACAGAACAAAGTGATGAGTTGAGACTTGTTTCCATATAACTACTGCCACTTTAAAGAAATCCATGTTGTTCATCTCAGTCACTAGCAAAAAATTGAATACTCCATATATGTAGCCCCCAAGTGCCGGGTTGTCATGCTTGCAGCAACCTGGGACTTGAAATTGTCTTATGCTCATAAAAACTTCAACCAATGTAGCCCCCAAGGGCCGGGTCATTATGCAATAATGAGCAGGAACTTTGTAAATATAATCATGTAGATTTTAAGAATGATGTATAGCCCCCATCATGGGGCTTGAATCCATGTCCACAAGGTTAAGAGTCTTGTGCTTTACCAACTGAGCAGTGGACCCTTGAATATAAAGGATAAAAACTTGTGTACCTTGAATCATTGATAGGAGCAATTGGTAGCCCCCAAGGGCCGGCTCATTATGATGTGATGAGTCGGGTCTTCAATAAGGCCAAATAAAAATGACTTTGCATTAGCCCCCAAGTGTCATGGTGCATGCTTGCAGCGACATGAGACTTGCATATTTGATATAATCTCAACTTAAATAATGTAGCCCCCAAGTGCCGGGTCGTAAGCCTGCAGCGACTTGGGACTAATCCTTCAATTGTAGAAAAAATAATATGCATTGATAATATAATAGCCATTGAGCTAAAGCGACTATAAAAACCTTAATCATAATACTAGTTTACTGATAACCATAATAAAATCCAGGCATGTTGTCTATTTGAAGATTTGAATAATATAATCCAATGATTTATGAGCGCATGATTCCAATGGCGCAATCCAAATATATACTAGCAACTTATAATCCCAAGCCAGTCTGGGTTAATAAACATTGGATAACTTATCATCATACTGGCGACATATAGTCGATAGCCAGGCCAGGTTAATAACCGCCGGTGATTTATAATCATGCTTTATTCAATCTGTTTCTGCATACAACAAGTTTAAGGTGTCCTGGCAGTTTACCGCAGGACGGGTCATAATGACCAACATATAACCCTGGTGTATAACCAAGGCTGCACTTAAGAATAATCAAATATGAAATGTATCATACCTGTGACATTGAATCACATAGTTGGTTTACCAACTTTCTTGTAGTAAAGGTGATAACCCAAATCTGGAGTGCTCATAACTCCTCCTTAATTTTGCCGGTTTATGATAAAACCGTACCGGGTTATAATAAACACCGGATTATCCATATATAAGACTGGCGACTCGTAGTCAAAACCAGACTGGGTCAATAAGCGTCGGATTATAACTCATCATGTACTGACAACTTGTAGTTGAAAGCCAAGCCGGGTCAATAGACGCCGGTTTCTCATAAAACATTATCAAAGGAGAAAAGACTTTGACAAATCAAAGCAAATGAAAACTTGTAGTCGAGGCTTTTCAAGGGCTGCCAGGCCCAAATTCGAGGCTTTTCATGGGCTGCCAGGCCACTGAGTTAAACCATTTTACAAAGCCTTTTAAGATGGACCTCACATTAACCAATCGTCGTTTTAACTTTGAAAAGTTCAGGGTCTGTATAAGATTGACTTGTCAAACGTTCGGCGGGTCATACCAGAATTACCTGGGCGGAGTGACTTACTTGATGAAGGCAGGTTAACCCGGGGGTTTTAGGTGAATACACCTGGCTTCCAAGCCTGGCTTGATAGCCTGTTACAAGGATCCTTCAAAACTCTTTGTTGTTGTGCACAAAGAGCCCCATGTAACATTTTGAGCCATGCTCAGTGGATGTCTATGTTTGAGTTGGTGCTTTTTGCAACACTCTCTTTGACCCGTAATCGATTTCCTGTTGGCCTTACGCCGATCAAGACGTGTAGCTATGGTTCGAATACGACCAAACCCCCAAGTGATTTCCCTGGTGGCCTTACGCCGATCAAGAGGTGTAGCTATGGTTCGAATACGACCAAGCCCCAAAGTGATTTTTCTGAGAACTCGAACTTTGTGAGAGATATTTCTTCTTGAACCGGATGTTAAACTGGATTTTGAGAGCTTCAAAACTTTGTGGGAGACATCTTTCCCTTGAACCGGATTTTAAACCGGAATCTTCATTTTAAGCCGGAACTTTTGTGACGGCCTTTAAACTCGAACTTGTGAAAATTAATTCTTTTTGAACCGGAAATTCTTAAACCGGATTTGAGAGCTTCAGAGCTTTGTGGGAGAACAGATTTCCCTTGAACTGAATTGTAAACCGACATTCTTCATTTTGAACCGGAAAATTCATCTGATAGCTTTTAAATTTTTGCCAATAAGGCAGTAGCCTCCGGGACCGGGTTATCTTTCCCTCCAATGTCCTAGGGTTCTTGACTTCACTGAAAACCGCGGGCATTTGCTGAGTCATATCATTGTAACCCCCGAGTCTCAAGGTGACTCGAGGAGTTGGCTTGAGATTCTCCATATTGGACCGTGATATAAACTGGCATAAGTTGCATATCATTGGTGTTGATAGAACGATATGAATCCATAGAAGGTTGAGGCGACTGCGGCGGGTTATAAATGATCCCTTATGAGCCATGTCATCAACTCGGCCAATGGTTCCTTCCAACTGGCTATTTTTAACCAAACTGTAGTGGCGGCGACTTGTGCGCCTGCCCATTGGGCCACCCTGTGTAGACGGCGGTTGATAGTATATGATAATTTGCCTCCATTTTGTTGAAAGAAAACCGGGTTGCCCAAGTTGTGACTTGCTCATGCTAAATAAACAGCTCATGCAGACAGGTGCGGCCCGGTATGTTGATGTAGACCAGGCCGTGAGAGACGGACAACAAAGACGACCGCAACATCAGAGGCGACTCAGACAGATGATCTGGCCGCGGCTTGTAAGCCAGCGCAGACGGGCAAGTCAATTGCGAACACGGTAAACCGTACGGGCGAGTCATATCATTGTCATGTCGATTTAAATCGGGCCGTAGAAATGGCAGTTTGCACATATATTCCTCAAGCATCATGGCACAGTCAGATGCTAGTGCATGATAATGGTGGCACGGACTATACATCCATGACACGATGATCGCACTTGCAATGAATAATTGTCCTGCATAAATAATATTGTAGACCAAGGCAAAGATAAACTTGTTTTTGACAAAAAACAATATATGCTAATAACACAAACTTGGATGGATATCACCTGAATGCCAGATGATCTTTGTATGGTCCATAAATCAACTTATATATGGAGGCCCAGCAATGGCGTGGATGGGCATATTCCTACTGCCAGTAACAATAGATAACCTTGAGCTTTTGAGCCGAAACTTTTTGATAGTCCGGCCGAAACTTTTTGATAATCCAGAACTTTTGAACTGGAAGCTCTTGATAACTCGGCCGGAACTTTTTGAGCCGGAACTGACCCGGAACTTTTTATAATCCATAAATTTTGGACCGGAACCTCTTGATAACCCGGCCGGAACTTTTTGAGCCGGAACTTCTGGACCTGGAACTTTTTAATAATCCGGCCGGGACTTTTGATAATTTGGAACTTTTGAACCGGAACCTCTTGATAACTCGGAACTTTTTGAACCGGAACCTTTTGAGCCAAAGTTTTTTCCGTAACCTAAGTCGGAACCCTTTGGCGACTCGGACGGAACCTTTTGGTGATTCGGCTGGAACTCTTGGGCGATTCGGACGGAACCTTTGGTCGACGCGGTCGGAACTTTTCAATGATCTGGCCAGCACTTTCTGTCGCACCAGAACCTTTCGACGAGCCGACCGGAACTTCTTCAATAAGCTGGGCGGAGCTTCTCGATCCCTGGGATAGCGCCCTCCAAGAACTTAATACCACCATGTGCGAGCCCCACGGTGGGCGCCAACTGTCGTGGATTTGTCACGGCAGATGTCCTAGTGTGAGGACTTAATCGGGAAGCCAACGCATCTACATGGTAGCTTGATAGGGGTTGAGCGGAATCGAGAGTTGCAATATAAGACGAGGGTTTAGACAGCTTTGGGCCCCGGGAATCATCATCCGGTAATAGCCCTACATGCTGTTTGAGGCTAGGTCTCATTACCATCACATGTGAGTCACCATAAACCGGCTCTCTTAGTTGTGTCTAGCCCTAAAGATTGTTTCTTCTTGCTTGCCCCTCTTTGGGGAGCCATGCCCCTCCTTATATATGTTGAAGGGGCGGGTTACATGACTAGTCCTAGTAGGATTAGGATTACTCTATTACAAGTGGAGTCCTAGTCTTGCTTCCTTTGTAGGAGAATATTCCTTGTGCTTTCCTCATAAACCGGCCCACTATTAACATAAACCGGCCTTCTAGGCCTTAGGCTTTGTCATCCGTCCGCCGCCCGCCGGGTTACCAATGCGTCATAATATTCAGGCAGGTTGCTTGTAAACCGTCTGGTCAGGGCGGGTCGCTAGTGTATCGCAAGTGTCAATCGGGTCTCAAGTAAACCGCCAAGCTCGGCTGGGTCATATTTCCGGCCGGTTCATACCGCGGGGTATATCCCCGACATACCTCGAGCGCCTCCGCCTCCGCGCCATCCCCGAAGCCCCTCGCCGGCCTGCCTCCTCACCGGAGCTCCTCGTCGCCGGATCCGGGCGGCTGGACGAGATCCAGCCGCCCCCGGATCCAAACGCCCCCATCCGCGCCATACCACTCCGTCCCGGGTCCTCCTCGTCCCGTTTCGCGAGGGTAAAATTCCACGGTCCCCGAGTTTTTAACAGCATGTGTGCATCTTCATCATGGCATAACTTTGTGTATATTGCTCCGTTTTGCATGTATGATATGTCAAAATGGTCATCTCTTGATGCTCTACATGCTAATGTAATTTGCATTCTTGTTACTGTTCATCTTGATGCCTTAATCTTTGCTGTAACACTGCTAAGTGATATAAACTGTTGAAATCTACTGCCTATTAACATCATGTATGCATATTGTGAGTGACGTAACTTGGTCCCTGTTGATCCGATGGTGATGATCTTGATATTAAATGTTCTGATCTTAGTTTTCTACATGTTGGTTCCATTTTCGTGCTTGGTTAAGTTCATATAGATGTCATAATATCTGTTGTAAAAGTGCTTTCTGATGTTAACTGCTGAAAACTGATGTAACATCTCATTTTGTCATTTCTATATCCTTTTGTGTGATTTTCTTTTGAGCAACATGTCAACATGTATTAGGAGCATAAGCATGCCATATTTGCAGTGGTGCAATCCATTTATTTTTATATGCCCTATGGTGAGTACAATAAGCTTGTGAAGTGGGCTACTTGCTATTAATGTTCTTTCAAGTCTGAATCTGTTATATCATGTTGCTATATTTGCTTGATATTACCATCAAATCCATGCATAATCTGGAGATGCCTAGTTGACATGTTTTGGTGTACATATTGTGCCCTATCCTTCCATGCCGTTTTATTCCTTATATATGTCTTGTAGCATATGTTTTCATTTCCATGAACATGTCTAAATGATGTTCTAGTTTTCTGTTAACTTCATAATGCCATGTTGTGAGCTTGATATTAATTAATCTATGCTTTTTTGGAGATGATACAATTACATGATTGGAAGTATGCTATGAGTACTTTGTCCACATGCCAAGTTTTATAATTTTGGACTTTATATGACCTCTGTTCCAAGTTTGCAAACATGCTAAGATGATGTTGCTGTTTTACACTTGCTAAAACTGTTTCAACATTCAAACTTGTCTTGATGGTTCCCACTAATCCATAAGTCATATGCATATGATGCTTTGATGTGATTTGCTCTCTGTTATGTGAAATATGATTTCATGCCCTTGGTTGTCATGTATAGTTCCTGTAGCATATTGTTTTATTGCTTGCAATATGCCTAGTTGCTGTTTTGGATAGCTTGTCATTTGTATTTGTTTCATGTGTATGTGTTGAACCGTTGCTCCGTATAAGGCATGTCCTATGTGAAACTTTCTTAGAATTGCATGTAGTTTCACATTATCTTGTTGCATCAATGTTTTGAGTGTGTTTGCTTGATGTTTGTATGCATTTTGCATCAATGTCGTGTTTAACTTGATTTGCTCATATCTTCTAGGCCGTAGCTCCGAAGTAAATGAACTCTATATGTAACTTGACTAGAAAATCATGTAGTTCATCATGGTGAACTTTAACTTTCTGTTTAACAACTTCAACTTAATGTTTTGTTCAGATCTGGACCAATTTAAAAATTTGCATATGAGGACTTATCAGAATTGTTTTATGTTGTTTCCGGCCTCATTTAAACTTGCTTTGATGTGTGGTCTTGTATGCATCATCCCTTGCCATGAGTAGCATAATATAGCCTTGTCATGCATCTTACTTGGTTGAGCATCATGTCATGTTTATGTGTTGTGTGTTTACCATGTTGTTTGCTTCTTTCCAGATGTGCTTCTTCTCGATAGTTCCTGTTTCGTTGCGATCGTGAGGATTCATTCGACTACGCTTGGTTTGTCTACGCCCGTTCGTCTTCTTCATGGACTCGTTCTTATTCCTAGCAGGATTTCAGGCAAGATGACCATTACCCTGGATCTCACTACTATTATTGCTATGCTAGTTGTCTCGATGTTATCGCTATGTTGCACTTCCTACCACTTGTTTATCAACCCTCCCTATATGCCATGAAGCAGCCTCTAACCTTTTCCACCATCCCAGCAAACCGTTGTTTGGCTATGTTACCCCTTTGCTCAGCCCCTCTTATAGCGTTGCTAGTTACAGGTGCAGTCGCAGGTTGTTCCATGTTGGGACATGGATATCTTGGGGTATTACAATATCTATTATTTTAATTAATGCATCTATATGCTTGCTAAAGGGTGGAAGGCTCGGCCTTTTGCCTGGTGTTTTGTTCCACTCTTGTCTCCCTAGTTTCCGTCATACCGGTGTTATGTTCCTTGATTTTGCGTCCCTAACACGGTGAGGGTTTATGGGCCCCTCTTGACAGTTCGCTTTGAATAAAACTCTTGCAGCAAGGCCCAACATTGGTTTTACCATTTGCCTAATAACAACCAAAACTTGCATAGGGACCTACCGGCCCTCGAGATCTCTTAATCAACCCCCGGGCCAGTGCTCGATATGAGTGTTGGTCCACCTACCTAGCAGTCGGTGGTACCGCCTCGGGGCAACTCGATGTATTTTGGCTACCGTCCACTTCGCATAGAGGATGTTGTCGCGAGAACGAGATACGTGCGGCTCCTATCGGGGTATCCACGCACCGGGTGGTGAGCTTGTCATGGGCTAAGTTGGGACACCCCTCCAGGGTTTAATCTTTCGAGAGCCGTGTCCGCGGTGTGGCAGATGGGAATTTTTTAATATCTGGTTGTAGAGAACTTGACTCCAGATTCGAATTAAAATACACCAACCGCGTGTGTAACCATGATGGTCTCTTTTCGGGTAAGTTCGAGAAGAGAACACGGTGGGGTTATGTTTGAATGTAAGTAGTTCAGGGTCACTTAGTGATCATTACTATTTTGCGACCGTTGCGTAGATTCTCATCTTACTCTTGTACTCGTAAGTTAGCCACCATACATTGCTTAGTCGCTTGCTGCAACCTCACCACTTATCCATTCATTGCCCATTAAGCTTTGCTAGTCTTGATACCCATGGTAATGGGATTGGTGAGTCCTCGTGTCTCATAGATTACTACAAACAACAGTTGCAGGTACAGGCAATGCGATGATCATGACGTGAGAGCGATGCTTGCTTGTTTTCAAATTCGTCTGGTTCTTCCTTGATCAGGGGTTAGGTTCCTGCTCGACAACCTAGGCTAGCAGGGTGGATGTCGTTTGAGTTTCTGTTTGTGTTTCATCCATAGTCGGATGTTGCTCTTATGTATGATGTTGTTGTATTCATGTGGCATTGTATGCCCTTTGTATGTATCCCCATCTATAGTATGTAATGGTATGATGTAATGATATCCACCTTGCAAAAGCGTTTTAATATGCGTCTCTATCCTTGGTGGGATCTTCGAGTTCCTCTGATAGGATCACATATTGGGCGTGACACGACTCCAAAAAGATTACGAGGCACCAACCTTGCTATGTGATTTGTGCTAGATGATCCAACGATAAAAAGGTTAAGTGACATCAAATTTTTATAATTTGGGTTAAACATTAAGAGATAATTTATTAATAGCATTTTTATTTTCTCTATAGGAGATGCATTGCATAAGGAAAATACCATCTTAGGACAATTATGCATAACATACTCTTAATTTATCACTCTACGCAAATCAAGACTCAAAGACATGGCGAGACAAGTATGTCCTCTCACGTCTCTCGTGTCTTTGCTTTCCTAGCTGACTAATAGAAAAGGCATCACCTCTTTTGGCTTCTGGACGCAGTCTGTCCAAAGCACTACCTCTGTTGGGATGGCAATGGGTACCCATTACCCACGTACCCGGTGGGTAAAAAACCTATCTGGGTAAGGGTATGTGACAAAAAATTACCCATGGGTTCATAAAATAAGGAAATCTCAAACCTGTCGGGTAGAGAGGGTACGGGTATGGGATTGTATAACCCATACCCGTATACCTGAATATGTACCCTTATAAAATATGACAAGTGGGCCTCGTATTTTGGTCGAACTCATTACAATGTTGAAACTTTATTTTAATTCTTATTTCGTAACTTTATGTACTTCCAAAATATCTAACTTCATCGTGAGTTTGTGAACTTAAATGTATGATCCCCCTCAAAAAAAGAACTTAAATGTATGACTATGTGATGTTTTTAGGTGTTCTTATTTTGAGTAAATTTTGTTGTTTATGAGAACATGATACTATTTGGTATGTTGTTGTTTGTAAGTATGTGGTTGTTCTTATGGTGTATTGTTGTTTATAATCCATGACTATATGTATTTGTTTTTTACTATGTGTTGCTAGAGTTGATGTGTTGCAAACATAGGTATTTTTACGTGCGGGTACCCATTTACCCTATCGAGTGTCGGGTATGGGGAAAAATTGTATCCGTTGACGGGTATGGGTACGGGTGATGGGTAAACTCAAAGGAGATGGGTAAGGTTATGGGAAGGCTCCACCCGTATCCAAACCCGGCGGGTGTCATCCCTACTCAGCATCTCTACCTGTAGTGACCCGACCCAAATGGATCAAGTCTCTGTGCTTAAGTGTCATCCCTGGATCGGTATGCTGACACACACAGTACTCGAGGACTTATAACAAAGTGCAATCACATGTAAAAGTAATGTAAATACTATTACCTCAATCCATATAGCGGAAGTAACAACAAAGTTGTGGAGTCCCAACAACACCAATGGCAAAGTTGAGTGTAGACATCATAACCCTAACGTATCACTTACTCGTCGTAAGATTCCTGCGACATGAGACATTGTAGCCATGTAGGTCAGTACATTGAATGTACTGGCAATTTCAAACCATAGAAATAATAATGAAAATATGTATCTCTATATGCATATTTGGCTGGTGGAGGCTCTAAGTTTAATTATGCATAAAGCTAATATTTCCCTACAACAAAGGAATAAATTTTATTTTTACTACCAAGTTTATGCCTATATTGAGAAGGTTCCTCCAACTCAATCCCAAAAATTCCCAAATTATTAATGACCCAATACATTAATTAAATAGAGTGATGAGATCAACAAATAATTCACTTCCAGATACTCAAATTGTCCATAACCAGGGACACGGCTAATCATGATTAATTTTTACACTCTGTAGAGGTTTGCGCACTTTTCCCCACAAGACTCGGTCTCCTCCGTTGAATTCCTCGCACTACCTGATGTTTGAGAACCGGATGATTGATACATAGTCTTTCCGAAGAGGTCCCCTTAACCCATAGATAGGCCGGTACACCTACGATCCCCCTACATCTGCTAGCCTATCATGGAAAGGTTTCCCAAAACTTACTCAACTATGCCAGAGCCTATAATGGCTTGTGGCTGCACAAGGAAGTTTCTAGGCATGAAATATCATATGATCCCTTTGAGCCTGGGTGGCATTCCGTAGGGTAATCACACGGGTACTACGGGATTCCCTTGGGCAAGCACTGGTTTCTCCAGGTGCCCGGGCAAACCACTGGTTTCTCCAGGATGCCCCAAGCATTCCACCCAGATGTGTATTAAAGTTATCACCTTAGTTTTTCCCTTAGTTATTATTACTCTCGCAACTTCATGAATCTCACATACCAATCCCCGTCTACGAGCATGACTAAGCAAAATATGGTCTTCCTGGGAGAAGGTATATCCTTCGTTGATCGCGAGAGCTTATCATGGGCTAAGTTGGGACACCCCTGCAGGGTATTAAACTTTCGAGAGCCGTTCCCACGGTTATGTGGCAGATGGGAATTTGTTAATGTCTGGTTGTAGATAAGTTGACACCAGATCCGAATTAAAACGCATCAATCGCGTGTGTAGCCGTGATGGTCTCTTTTTGGTGGAGTCCGGGAAGTGAACACAGTTTTGGGTTATGTTTGACGTAAGTAGGAGTTCAGGATCACCTCTTGATCATTGCTAGCTTCACGACCGTTCCGCTTGCTCTCTTCTCGCTCTTATTTGCGTTGGTTAGCCACCATATATGCTTAGTCGATGCTGCAACCTCACCACTTTACCCCTTCCTTTCCCATTAAGCTTTGCTAGTCTTGATACCCATGGTAATGGGATTGCTGAGTCCTCGTGGCTCACAGATTACTACAACAACAGTTGCAGGTACAAGTTTGCGATGATCATGATGCGAGAGCGATGTTTGCTTGTTTTGGAGTTCTTCTTCTACTTCTTCTTCGATCAAGGGATAGGTTCCAGGTCGGCAGCCTAGGCTAGGAGGGTGGATGTCGTTTGAGTTTCTGTTTGTGTTTCATCCGTAGTCGGATGGTGCTCTTATGTAATATGATGTTGTATTCGTGTGGCATTGTATGCCTTTTGTATGTATCTCCATCTATTATGTAATGTTGATGTAATGATATCCACCTTGCAAAAGCGTCTTCAAGATGCGCTTCTATCCTTGGTGGGACCTTCGAGTTCCTTTAGGATAGGGTCTCATCTTGGGTGTGACTAGTTGGTACCAGAGCCTCGACCGACCCTAGGAGCCCCCCTTGTTTGATTGTGTAGTTGTCTGTTGTTGAGTCTAGAAGAAAACGGTTTTCAGAGTCTAGTTATATCGGAGAGTAGGAATTCTTTTACTCCTCTGCCCCTTCGTCGCTCTGGTAAGGAATCTTGACGTAGGTGTTTTGAATTACTTCTCTTCCCTTTCAAATTTTTCTTTAGGTTCACACAGTTGGTTTCCGTTCGTTGGTTCTCAGCTCTTTTCATCTGGTGCATTTCTCGTCAAGTTGACTCAAGCCTCTTCATCGATGCCTAGTTCAATCCTCAGTCATTTTCTTTGCCCACCCGCCCACCCTTTTCATCTCGGAGCCGGAGTCCGTAATCGAGTATCCATCCTACTCGTGCGAAGTCTTTGCTTTCTTTCCTCAATGATTTCAACCAGTGTTTTCTCTTCAAGTTATTCATCAGTTTTCCCCTTCCAAGTTGCCTTTGTTTTCCCGCCCTCCCACCCTCTTCTTGCCAGAGACTGAGTCTGTTTCGACCATCAATTTAATTCGTGTGGAGCCTCTTCAGTCTTCCCTCAATTATTTCAACCGGTGAATTCTCGTCTTGTTCGTCATTCTTCATCTCTTTTCTTTTCCAGTGGATTCAATTCAAGTTTTTTGGGTTGATCACATTCTTTTCCTTGGATCAAGTGTTCTAATTGCTCATTTGCCTCTCGCCAGTTTATCTTTCCAGAGTGTTCAAGACATCTCAGGAGATTCGTCTGTGTTCCAATTAATTCAAGGTGGTCACCTCATTCAAATATTTCAATTGTTCCGATGCATCATTTCTCGTTCAAACAAACCTTTCCAACGGTGTTTTCTTTTAGTGGGCCCTAACCCACAGGTCTTTTCCCAGGATCTTACCTGACTCTTCTAATTTCCCGGAGCTATTCTCAAATTCTTTTCGGAGTTTGACGTAAGAATGAATTTCATCAGTCACATGCCTTCTCCAAGATCGCTTTCAAATTCTTTTCATCTTTGGTTCAACCCTTCCTCTTTTTTCATCCTCCCGGAGTATCTCAGTAACTTTGGTGGTGTTTTCCGTCATCATCTGAAGATCGAAGAAGAGTTTTTCCTCTAAATCTTGCCCGTTCTCTCGAAGATTCGCGGTTCTAGCTTCATGTTATCAGTCTCGAATTACTCCATTTGTCAGATATTCCTTTGCTTACCCATTCGGAGCATGTCAGGAGTTGTTTTTCCATTTCTTTCACCGGAGGCCATCATTCCAGTTATCGTTCTCTATTTATCCCGGTGCTTCGTTCAAGTGTTCTTTATCCAGTTCGAATTCTTCCCGTTCCCTTGTATCTAAATCCCCTCTAGCATATTTGTTCTTCTAATTCTTCCCGGTGTTTCATTCTCTTTCGTCAGTCATTTCCGAATTCTAACGGTGGATCATTCAAGATTCTTTTTCCTTGATTATCATTTTAATCCATTCATTCTTTCGAATCTTACCGGTGGTTCATGAAGACTTTCTCAAGTTTTGTGCTATATTCCCCTTAATCCTTTTCGACAAGAATAAGTAGTATGCAAAATCCATTGCTTGTCATCAACTTAATTTGATGAAGGATAAGCATACAATAAATCTTATTCTTATTTCATCCAAGTGATTAATCCCTTCCTTCGGAGTTTGTTCTTGATGGATAAATTCTAGTTCCAAGTGTTTTCATCTTTTCTTTTCCGGAGTTCAAATTTTCCTCGGCCTTTTTGTTGGAACCTCCATCTAAATTACCGCAAGGTTTTAATCTTATTCTTTTCAAGCTTCGATTCGATGTCATCATCCTTTTATTACCGAAGTTCTTCACGGTGGTTCTTTATGATTTAATTCATTCTTCAAGAGTTCATCAAGATTTTGTTGGTGGAGTTCAAGTATCTTTTCTTCTCGCATCTCGAAGTGCAATTAATTCTCCGTATTCTTTTGAAGTAGAGTTTTGCATTTCTTTGTTCTTCTCAGCTATCCAATCATTTCTGTTTGTGGTCGGTTATCAGCCCATAATTTGGAGATGTTATCTATAAGTCCACAACAAGCTTATTCTTTCGTTATTGATTTCCTCAACAATTTCGTTCAATCCTTTCTTCTAAGGATGGTTTCTATTTCAGTCGTGGTAGAAGTTGTCATCTTATTCCCCGTTCTTCTCATTCCAATCTTTCAAGTATTCCAGAGGCATTGTGTTGTTCCTCTCATCAAGTATCATTCCATCTTCTCAAGTCCATGTTCAATTCTTTCCTTGTTCAGCCGGAGTGCTGCCTGAATTCTTCCATTCTTATTCGTTTCTTATCTCGTTCTAACCGGAGTGGTTTCATAGCCTATCTGATTCCTTGAGCTTTCGATTCTCGTCATTCTCGTCGTTGCTCTCTTCTTCTCGAGTGCTCTCGATTCTTCGCTTCTTCTCTTGAGTTCTTGCTTCACCTCTTCCTTTTTATCTTCCGTCTCGGTCCTAAGATCTCGGGACGAGATCTCTTGTTAGTTGAGGAGTGTTGTAACGCCCCGGATCCGATGCGCCAGGTGTCTTCCACTTATTCTCCGTCATTGCCATGTCATGTGCTTGCGTGTTGCATTTTTCCATGTCATCATGTGCACTGCATCCTCATGTTTTTCAAAACTTGCATCCGGTCCTTTTCCCCGTTGTCCGTTTCATGATCCGACACTCTTGCCGTGCCCCATCGCCCCTCTCAGACCTTGTTTTGTGAGCGGGTGTTAAACTTTCTCGGAATGGACCGAGGTTTGCTTAGTACACCACAGGTAGACCGCCTGTCAAGTTTCGTTCCATTTGGAGGTCGTTTGATGCTCCAACGGTTAATCGGGGAACCGTAAAGGCCTCTTTTGTGTTGCAGCCGAAAACCCCTCCAAAGTGGCCAAATAACCCATCCTAACCCCCTTCATGCTCTCGGTCGTTCGATCACGATCGTGTGCGCGAAAACCGCACATCATTTGGAGTCTCCTAGCTCCCAGAACCTATAAATTCGTCCTCCTCGTCCAAATTCCGGGTCCAAACCCTAAATTTTCCCTCCACCGCTGCCGGACGCGTCCGCGACGGCCGGACACGCCCGCCCGGCTCCCCCCGTCCAACCGTGCACCGCCACGTGGCCCGCGCC
>NC_041385.1:99569072-99602708 GCF_002162155.2 Triticum dicoccoides
TCTGTCCTGCCCCGCCGCCCGCGCCGGCCTGGGCCACCGCCGCGCCCTCCGGCCCCTTCGCCCGTGCGCCTCCACGCCAGCGCCGCGCCGCCTCCCGCGCCCGGCCGCCGGACCCGCCCATGCCCCGCCGTCTCTGCCCGTCGGCGCCCCATCTCCCCTGTCGGCCACCTTCCCCGTCGTCTTCTACAGCGAGCCGCCGCCTGCCTCGGGAACCGTGCCCAAATCCAGATCCGTTTTCAGAGGTTGACCTCGAATTTTGCCCAAGTCCCTTAATTTTTTGCATATTCTGGTGCATGCTTTGACCTGCCATATCTTGTTGCATACTGATCCATTTCATGCGCATGATATATCAAAATGTTTGTCATGAGATGCTCTTCATTTCGTTCCATTGTGCCATGTTTGTTTGAGGTCATCTTGATGCTCAATCATCGTTGCAAGAGTGATAATTGATGTTAACCTGCTGAAACTGTCATAACTTGATGATTTGTCTTTTATGTTGCATTTTGTGTGTGCATCCTATGAGCTTGATGTCTACATGTGTTTTGAACTACATCATGCCATATTTGCTGCGGTGCAATCCTTGTATTTTTTTGAGTCTTGTACTGGGTGCATCAAGCTTGTTAAGTAGGGTACTTGCTGTTACTGTTTTGCTAAACTGTTTCTGTTATATCATGATGCTATGTAAACCTACTTCTACAAGTTATTCTATGCATAATATGGAGATGTTCACTGAGGATGTTTTGTTATACATGTTATGCTCTATCCATTCATGCCCCTGGTTGCATCTATAGCCTGCTGTAACTTGTTGTAACCTTACTCTCAAATTGCTAAATAATATTGCCGTCATCCTGTTAACATTAAGTTTAGTTTTGCCATGAACTTTGCTAGTGATCCATGTACCGTATGAACTTTATCTTGACATGCTTAGCTTCATAAATATGTATTCTTACTGTTGGTTGCCTTGACACATCATGTACTGCTCTGTGGTGAGTGGTACAAGCTCACCAACAGGCCTACTCATCGTTGTTCCTGCCATGTCTGAAACTGTCATATCATTTGCCATGTTTGCATGGATGCTACCATCTTTTCTGTTGATCTTTAGAATTAGTTCAGTAAGGGAGTTTTGTTCTTTGTCTTTAGTATTATCATGCCATTCCTTTGTTTGCCATGATAGCTTCCTGTAACATGTTGTTTGATAGCTCTAAAAATTGCAACCTGATGTTATTTCTGATGATGACTGAAACTGTTATTATTTGCAATCTTGCCATGTCCCTTTGAGCATGTTCTAGTGATTTCTGGAGATAGCTCAGTGTTCATGTTTCGTCATTATTTAGCATTAATTCATGCCTATGCCTTTTATTCTTATGTTGGGGTGCTGTAGCTTGTTGTTTTGATGCTTGCAAGATGCCTAGTTGCTGTTTTGGACAGATTGTTGTCATATCTTGTTTGGAGTGTATGTGTTGGACCGTTGCTCCGTTTTGAGTGTGCTCTATATGAAACTTGCTTGATTTTGCATGTAGTTTCATATTATAATGTTGCATCCTTGTTTTGAGAGTGTTTTCTTGATGTTTGGATGCATTTTGCATCAATGCCATGTTTAACTTGTTTTGCTCATATCTTCTAGGCCGTAGCTCCGAACTAAATGAACTTTATATGTAACTTGACTAGAATCTCGTGTAGATCATCTTGGCGCATCTTAACTTGATGTTTAACAACTTGAACATAAGGTTTATTCAGTCCTGGACCAATTTGTAAATTTGCATATGAGGACTTACCGGAATTGTTATATGTTGTTTCCGGCCTCATTTAAACTTGCTTTGATGTGTTGCTCTTGTTTGCATCATCTCTTGCCATGAGTAGCTTCATGTAGTTTTGTCGTGCATCATGATTGGTTGTGCATCATGTCATGTCTATCTGTGGTGTGTTTACCTTGTTGTGTGCTTCTTCTTGATAGTTCCTTTTTCGTTGCGATCATGAGGATTCGTTCGTGTACGCTTGGTTCGGCTTCATCCGTTTGTCTTCTTCATGGACTCGTTCTTCTTCCTAGCGGGATTTCAGGCAAGATGACCGCTACCCTGTAACTCACTACTATCATTGCTATGCTAGTTGTTTCGTTCTATCGCAATGCTGCGCTATCTATCACTTGTTCTTCAAACCTCCCAATTTGCCATGTCAGCCTCTAACTTTGTCACCCTTCCTAGCAAACCTTTGTTTGGCTATGTTAACGCTTTGCTCAGCCCCTCTTATAGCATTGTTAGTTGCAGGTGAAGTGAAGATTGCTCCATGGTGGACAGGATTATGTTGGGATGTCACAATATCTCTTATTTAATTAATGCATCTATATACTTGGTAAAGGGTGGAAGGCTCGGCCTTATTCCTAGTGTTTTGTTCCACTCTTGCCGCCCTAGTTTTCGTCATACCGGTGTTATGTTCCCGAATTTTGCGTTCCTTGCGCGGTTGGGTGATTTATGGGACCCCCTTGACAGTTCGCTTTGAATAAAACTCCTCCAGCAAGGCCCAACCTTGGTTTTACCATTTGCCTCACCTAGCCCTTTTTCCATTGGGTTTCTGGAGCCCGAGGGTCATCTTTATTTTACCGCCCCCCCAGGCCAGTGCTTCTCTAAGTGCTGGTCCGAACTAGAGCCCTTTGTAGCGCCCCCTCAGGGAAACTTGAGGTCTGGTTTTAGTTGTACGGATTGCAAATCCGGTGTTGCCCTGAGAACGAGATATGTGCAGCTCCTATCGGGATTGTCGGCGCATCGGGCGGCTTTTCTGGTCTTGTTTTACCATTATCGAAATGTCTTGTAAACCGGGATTCCGAGACTGATCGGGTCTTCCTGGGAGAAGGTATATCCTTCGTTGATCGCGAGAGCTTATCATGGGATAAGTTGGGACACCCCTGCAGGGTATTAAACTTTCGAGAGTCGTGCCCGCGGTTATGTGGCAGATGGGAATTTGTTAATGTCCGGTTGTAGATAACTTGACACCAGATCCGAATTAAAATGCATCAATCGTGTGTGTAGCCGTGATGGTCTCTTTTCGGCGGAGTCCGGGAAGTGAACACAGTTTTGGGTTATGTTTGACGTAAGTAGGTGTTCAGGATCAACTCTTGATCATTGCTAGCTTCACGACCGTTCCGCTTGCTCTCTTCTCGCTCTTATTTGCGTTGGTTAGCCACCATATATGCTTAGTCGCTGCTGCAACCTCACCATGTTACCCCTTCCTTTCCCATTAAGCTTTGCTAGTCTTGATAACCATGGTAGTGGGATTGCTGAGTCCTCGTGGCTCAAAGATTAGTGCAACAACAGTTGTAGGTACAAGTTTGCGATGATCATGACGCGAGAGCGATGTTTGATTGTTTTGGAGTTCTTCTTCTACTTCTTCTTCGATCAAGGGATAGGTTCCAGGTCGGCAGCCTGGGCTAGCAGGGTGGATGTCGTTTGAGTTTCTGTTTGTGTTTCATCCGTAGTCGGATGGTGCTCTTATGTAATATGATGTTGTATTCGTGTGGCATTGTATGCCTTTTGTATGTATCCCCATCTATTATGTAATGTTAATGTAATGATATCCACCTTGCAAAAGCGTCTTCAAGATGCGCTTCTATCCTTGGTGGGACCTTCGAGTTCCTTTAGGATAGGGTCGCATCTTGGGCGTGACACAATATTATACAACTTTCATATACTTTGGCAACTTTTTATACAATTTTTGGGATAACATATTGATCCAGTGCTAGTTCCTGTTGGTTGCATGTTTTTTGTTTCGCATAAAATCCATATCAAACGGAGTCCAAACAGGATAAAAACGGACGGAGAATCTTTTTTGGAATATTTATGAATTTTGGGAAGAAGAATCAACGCGAGACGATGCTCAAGGGGCCCACGAGGCAGGGGGCGCGCCCCTGACCCTCATGGACACCCCGTAAGGCGGTTGTTGCCCTTCTTTCTCCGCAAGAAAGCTAATATCCAGAAACAAATCATGTTCAAAGTTTTAATCCAATTGGAGTTACGGATCTCCGAGAATATAGGAAATAGTGAAAGGGCAGAATCTGGAACACAGAAAACAGAGAGAGACAGAGAGACATATCCAATCTCAGAGGGGCTCTCGCCCCTCCCACGCCATGGATATAATGGACGAGAGGGGAAACCATTCTCCCATCTAGGGAGAAGGTTAAGGAAGAAGAAGAAGGGAGGCTCTCTCCCTCTCTCTCCCGGTGGCGCCAAAACGCCGCCGGGTCCATCATCATCACCGCGATCTACACCAACACCTCCGTCATCTTCACCAATATCTCCATCTACTTCCCCCATCTATCTATAGCGGTCCACTCTCCCGCAACCCACTGTACCCTCTACTTGAACATGGTGCTTTATGCTTCATATTATTATCCAATGATGTGTTGCCATCCAATGATGTCTGAGTAGATTTTTGTTGTCCTTTCGGCAATTGGTGAATTGCTATGATTGGTTTAATTTACTTGTGGTTATGTTGCTGTCCTTTGGTGCCCATCATATGAGCGCGCGCGTGGATCACACCATAGGTTTTGTTGTATGTTGATAGGACTATGTATTGGAGGGCAAGAGTGATAGAAGCTTCAACCTAGAATAGAAATTGATGCATACGGGATTGAAGGGGGACCAATATATCTTAATGCTATGCTTGGGTTTTACCTTAATGAACGTTAGTAGTTGCGGATGCTTTCTAATAGTTCCAATCATAAGTGCATAGAATTCCAAGCCAGGGATGACATTCTAGCAGTGGCCTCTCCCACATAAAACTTCCAATCGGTCTAGTAAAGTAGTCAATTGCTTAGGGACAATTCTGCAACTCCTACCACAACTTTTCCACACTCGCTATACTAACTTTATTGTTTCTTTATCTAAACAGGCCCTAGTTTTTATTTACGTGCTCTTTATTATCTTGAAAACCTATCCAACAACACCTACACAGTACTTCTAGTTTCATACTTGTTCTAGGTAAAGTGAACTTTAAGCGTGCGTAGAGTTGTATCGGTGGTCGATAGAACTTTAGGGAATACTTGTTCTGCCTTTAGCTCCTCATTGGATTCGACACTCTTACTTCTCGAAAGAGGGTACAATTGATCCCCTATACTTGTGGGTTATCAGGTGTGCATCCAACTTGCTTGCTCACGAAGACCTAGGGCATTTTGAGGAAGCCCATCATTGGAATATACAAGCTGATAAAGACCGAACCTCGATGGCGAGATTCGATCTGTTGTTGCGGCCCGATCTTTCACGACACTCCACCACGAGCAGTAGCAATCTCTCGCCCGCGCATGTGACGTACATGAAATAGAGGGTTTGAACCTTGCGGCCCAGCACAAGAAAACCAGTCTCGACGAAGGTACTCACGTGCAAAACAATTTCCACGAAGAGAAATCGCAACATAGAGGTTTTCTAAAGATCCCTCAAAAAATTGATACGTGTGTCTACCCTGAAAAACACATCGTGTCTATTTCATAAAAAATAACCTGCCTTTACATGATCGCATCCTCTATTACTTATAGATGATCCGACTAATCAACTTGACCATCACGTAGAAGTAATTTATCCCTACATGCTACGCACAAGTCAAAATGAAACTAAGACTATAATCTATCCTAAACTCTATGCTATATTTAATTAGTTGCCTTTTACATCTCGGCAACAAACACCATGTATTTATCTTCACTGTAAGTGGACCCCATCCCAAGTCCTTGAGAGATAGATGACCACGTACATCTCCTTCCCGTACATGTTCCTTGCATGGTAAAAATAGGAACACAAATCCTTCTTTAAACCTTCCTTTAACTCCTTTTATATCTCCAAGTAAATAGCCATAATTCTTGGTTGCATGCACTGAATGAATTTTGCCTCCTACAATTGGAATAGAATAGCATTCTAGGCTGGCTTCAATCTCATGTTTCTCTCTCTTTATTTCTTGCATCATTGTATGCATGTCAAGTCCTGAAATAAATCTCATCTGGTCCTGAGCCTGGACATCACTACAAAAAAAGACACATCCGTGACATTTTGGGTTGAACGAAATTTTTTCTGTCATACTTATGACACTTCTATGACGATAATTGTGACAAAACCCGGTATCATCATAGATGTGGTGGGATCCTACTTCTATGACAAAAAGTCATGACAAAAAATGGGCTTTTTGTCCTGGGTGGGCCGGAGACGCAGCTGCATGACATTCTTTGGGCCGTCCATGACGAAAAAACCATGGTAGAAGCGAGGGCGAGGAAAATATCGGGGTGTTCCCGGTTGCGGTGGGTGGTCGGGGCCGAGCGATGCACAGAGGTTTGCGCGTTTCTCTCGTACACACACACATGTGGGTGCGAGGCGTTGGGCTCTAATTGAACCCGAGCGAGGCATTCCCCTACTGAACCCGAGCGATTGCACTGCAGGGTACACGTTACTGAACCCGAGCGATCAATCGATGGCTGTTAACTAAACCCGATCGATCAATTCCTTCTCTACTGCTGCTAACTGAAGCCGATCGATGCTGCCTATGGATGAACAGAGAGTGTTGCTGGGGGGTTTGGATGAACATTGAGGGGTGGGGTGGATGAACAGGACCCCGCGTGGTGTTGCCTCTGGATGAACAGGACCCCGATCGATCGAGCTGGTTGGGGCTGGATAAACAAGACCCCGTGGAGGGCTGGATGAACAGGACGACCCCGTGGAGGGCTGGATGAACAGGACGACCCCGTGGAGGGCTGGATGAACAGTATACGATGGAGGGGTGGATGAACAGTAGCCCGTGGTGGCGTGGCTGAATAGGAGCCCGTGGAAAGGGCTGGTTGAACAGTAGCCGGTGGAGTATCATGCGGTGGAGGCTGGATGAACAGGAGCCCATGGATGAACAGTCGTAGGTGGAGGCTAGAGGAGGTCGACGGTGGATGAACAGTAGCCAGTGGAGGCTGGAGGAGGTCGACGGTGGAGATGAACTGTATCCCGTGGAGTCCCGTTTTGAGGTACACCACACCCCTCCCGATGAATAGGACCCCCATTTCGATTGCATCGCTCCAACACAAGTCCGTTTATGTCTGTTTTGCGGTACACCATACCCCTCCCGATCAACAGGACCCCGTTTCAACCATAGGAGGTCCAACACAAGTCTGTTTCCTCTGTTTTGCGGTACGCCAGACCCCTCCCGATGAACATGATCCCGTTTCGAATGTGGCCGGTCGAACACAAGGCCGTTTCCTCCGTTCTGCGGTACGCCAGGCCTCGTTTCCATCGGTTGTTCCATCCAAGCCGGTTGGCTCCCACGCATTCCATTGCCTCCCAATGAACACGACGCATTCTGTTGCCTCCCGATGAACACGACGCATTCCGTTGCCTCCCCATGAACACGACGACAACGCAGTTTGTCCGTTTCGACCTAGCCATGTACACGAGCCCTGGCCGTACGTATGCGCGAGTAGGCGCTCAAGACCCCGCCCGTATGTATGTACATGGCCGTATTTTCTTTCTTGCACATTGGCCGCTATATGTACGTGTACATGCTACATGCGCGCCTCTACTATGACATGTGCACGCCTCTAGATCGACCAGTATGTACGTACACGTTCGCGACCAGAATGACAACGCTACGTACGCTTCGACCAGGTGGGTCCCGACTGTCAGGCACTTCCTTGCGTGCGAAGATGTAGCTAGTGGGTCCCAACAGTCACGAGGCGAATCGTATTTTTTTGCCCGGACGCACTTCCTTGCGTGCGAAGATGTAGCTGGTGGGTCCCAGTAGTCAGGGGGGAAATGTTTTTGTCGTGAAATATGGTGGCCCGTCTGGTGGGTCCCTACTGTCAGGTGGAGGAATAATTATTTTGCGCGTAATAAGGAGGCACTTCCTTGCGACCGCCATGGACCCAGCTGTCAGCCTCTCCACGTACAGTACTCTTCCGATGGAAGCCGTTCCTTGACCACGTTGACCACGCCGCGCGGAGAGCACCAGGGCGGTGGACGACGGTGAGGCCTAGGAAGGGGACGACGCGAAGCCGAGGAAGACGCGGCAGTGAAGCCCGCGTGGAGAGGAGTATGAAGGTTCACTAGTTCGACTGTGGTGTGAGGCTGCCGTCGCCGTAGGGCCTGGCCAGCGGTGGGAATAGTAGGGGGTGGTGAGGCCTCCGCGGCAGCATAGCCGGCCACGGGTGGCAGGAGCATGCGGCACGACCGGCGCTACTTTGGGCGGCTGGAGCACGAAGACCAGAGGTTGAAGAAGCACTACGGCCATTGGATGGACATCGTACGGTCATTGGAGCTAGAATCGTTTATATTGACTAAGTTGACAAAGCCCTTCGTCCCCGTCAACTTAGTAGGCCCACAAGTCAGCCTCCCACCAAGGTGAGTCCCAGCTAGCAGGGGGAGTATTCTTTTTTTTTGCGTAATAAGGAGGCACTTCCGGTGGGTCCGAGCTGACAGCGGGGGGAACGTTTTTTTCGCGAAATATATAGGCCCTTTCAGTGGGTCCCAGGTATCAGGTGGAGCAATCATTATTTTGCACGTAATAGGGGGGCATTTCCTTGTGTGGGCCCCTACTGTCAGCCTCTTCCAATGGCTGTTGTTTGTTGACCATGTTGACCTCGCCGCATCGAGAGCACAAACATGATGGACAAGCGCGAGGCCCAGGAAGAGAACAACCCCGAGCCGGCTAAGCCACCACAGCTGATGCCCACACTGAGGGGAGTACGAGCGCTGGTTGGTCGGCTGCGGGGTGAGGTTGACGTCGCCGGAAAATAACAGGATATGTGGGTGGTTAGAGGGATGGCCTGGCGGTAGCACAACCAGCCACAGGAAGAGGGAGCAGGCAGTCCTGCCGGCGCTGGTTTGGGCGGCTGGAGCAGGAAGATCACAGATTGAAGAAGCACGACGGCCGTTGGATGGACATCCAACAGTCACTGCTATGTGTTGACTAAGTTGACAAAGCCTTGCGTACATGTCAAAAATAATTTAGTAGGCCCAGAAGTCAGCCTCCAAATCTATGGAAAATAGCATACAACCCATTAGCTATTATTTTCAATAATTTACAGCCCATTTGCTAATTCTTAAGGATATTTGAATCCCATATTCTTTTTATTAGCATTACAGACCATATATTCTGGGCACTGCTAAAAAATTCAACGAAATTTTGCATATTTCGGTGGGGTCCGAACTCTTTTAATCATGAAATTTCGAGTCACGTTAAAAATAATTTTCAAAAAATTATATCAAAATAAAATTCAAAAAACAATTCTCCGCAAAAAATGAATAAAATTTAGAATCTTAACTAGCAAGATGCCCGTTCCTTGCACAAAACATGAAGATGCATTTGTATGAGTAGTTTATCTTCTGGAGAAAAGATGATATTTTAATGTAATTGCCAGTTGGCTTTGGTTTTTATAAGAGTAGAGAGTAGAGAAATCCTGAAAAAATGATATTTTAATGCAATTGCCGGTTGGCTTTGGTTTAAAAATTCACAGCCCATTTCTTACAACTTATAGCCCATTTTCTGGGGAAGCCCATTTCTTACTACTTACATCCCTCCTCGTCTTGAAAGATTTGCAGCCTAGCAGGGCTGAGAAAAGCATGTAGGCCTCGGTTTTGGTATTCTCCAAAAAAAAAGAACTGGGCTAGCCATTTTCAGAAAGGAAAAATATATCAACTGGGATCGTCATGTGCTTAATAAAAGCGTAAGCGTGGGCTAGACGGGCCACAGCCCCCGCACAGCGCGCAGTTGAGCTCCGTCTCTGAAACTAAAAAACAATTGGGTAAGCTGCTGGGTCCCTGGTGTTCTCCGCTTATTGTGTAATTTTCTCGTTTATTGACTACATTGACAATGGTGTGGGACCTAGTTTTCAAACAATTAGGAGGAAGTATTTTGTTGGCTTGTAATAAGGAGGCACCTGCTTGCAAAATGCAATGACCCTGGTGGGTCCCTACTGTCAACCTCTCCACGTACAGTCATCTTCTGATTCCTCTTAGTTGTTATCCATGTTGAAAATGCCAGACGGCGGTGGGCACAGTGAGCGAACCAAGGGGGATAACGACGGTGAGGCCTCGGACGGGAACGAACAACAGCCATGGAAGATGCGGCAGTGTAGTGGCAGGTGAAGGGGAGTACGTCGGAAACAACATGCAACTCAAGCATACAAATGGTACAAAAAGCCCAAGGATTAACTGTTCATCAAATTTTTAGACAAAATCCAGATTGAACATGACAGTAACATCTAACCCAACCACTCTTTTTTGCAGTCACAAACAAATAGATCGGTCTAATCCATAAAATCAACATCCTATGCAAAAAAAATTATTTCAGGATGACTACAACTTGTTGTAAATAGAAGCTGAGCACGTTTAGAAGCCCATTTGTCCACCTGAAACTTCTTTTTTTGTTGTTCAACATGTCCGTCCATGCACTACACCACGACACTCAAAGCAGCGTCAAACAATCTGTCGGCATAGGTCACCTAAGGCGACACATTTAGTGTCGGCAAAGAACTTTGCCGACGGAAAGGAGTTGTCGCCTATAGTCCTGCCGGGAAAGGTTTTTACCGACAGATAAATATATGCCGACAGACAGTATGACAAAATAGGTGAGGTCTACACCGACAGATATTTCTACACCGACAGACATTGTTATACCGACAATTCATCTGACAATGTGGTATTCCGACAGATATTGCGACGTCCATAGCTATTCCAACAGTTCGTCTGACACTGAGTTATGCCAACAGACTATGTGACACCCAATACTTATGCCGACACACTTGTTGCCAGGGTACTACATTTCAGCACACATGGAAATGCACCATGTATTAATACAAAATTAACTTCATATTATTCAATTCATGTGAAGTACACGATATATAATATTCAACTCATCACAAGATAGCATTGGTCAACGCATTCATTCAATATATATAGAAGATCCATTAATTTTCTTCACTCAAGTTATCTACAACCATTTAGGAAATACACAAGTCTGACATATAGGATGTGGCCTATTACAAAATATGATGACCAAGTTCCTAAGAAACCAATTGTTCTTTCACTTGACTACTACAAAATACTACCTCCGTCCCAAAATAATTGTCTCAACTTTGTACTAGCTCTAGTACAAAGTCGCACTAAGCTTTAGACACTTATTTTGGGAGGGGGGGGCGGAGGGGGTAGTATGGAAGGGGCCAAGCCTTTGATCACCAAGTCAACATCAACTTCCATATGACCAAAATGTGTCGACCATGTTATGAACAAAAGTGATCAGCAGAACATCATATATCATCTCGTGGGCTTACTTTCTGCCATTTGACCCTGAAAAGGAACTCATATGTTTGAGAATCATAAAAATACGATTTTTTTTTCAAATTTGTGAGTTGTCTACAATGAGTAGTTGCTAGGATATCTGCACATAACTCTAGAAAAAATCATGCCTACATTTACTACGTGTTCTTGATTCATCTGTAGTCCATTTAAGTACTAAATCCTCTCAGTTCATCTATCTACAGGCCACTAAACTATTCGGACCTAGCATAAATATTCACAGACCTAGTATTAATATTCACATCCATTAGTATAAGCAAGAACAATAGATTCTCAGTGATTGTGATCACCAACAGACTGAGAGTACAACATGCCATTTTGCCCTCATTATCCTTTATTCCAAGGAAATATCATTTGATTTTTTTCCTTTTCTAGTACAACTATGTGGCTATCGTAACATGTAACTTCAAAAATTCATGTTAATAAATTCTGGATGTGTGAATATTGCCTAACAAGAGCAAAAATCATCGCCTCATACATGACAGCTAGGTAAATTAGACAGTGATAGATGGTTGCCTTCAATAGAAAATTAGAGGGGTCGATCCCACTTGCCTACCATATACGTTTCTGCCCTTCTGCTTCCTAATATCCTAGGTACAAAGCAGCCAAGCAAACATCAACTTCCGTATGACAAAATGTGTCAACCATATTCTGAACAAGAGCAATCACGAGAACATCTTGCATCAACTTTTGAATTTGCTACTTTTTACCATGTCCCTGCAAAAGAACTAATATGTTTCATCCATCTTAGAAATAGTAGAATTTTTCAAATCTGTGAGTTTTCTTTGAGTCCAAAGGTCTAAGAAACAGAAGATGTACATCATATTGGCTTGGTTAAAAGGAAAGTAAACAAATACTTGATTGCACGGCCTCTCCAATAAAAACTATGCATGTCTTTTTTCTGCACTATAAGAACTGAAATATAAAGCATATAAGGAGGCATTTCTTCTCTACTAAGATATCTAAAGAATAAAGCCAATAATCTCAGAAAAGATTGTATGCCCTCTGTAAAGAAATATAAGATCTTAGATTACTAAAATCGTGATCTAAAAGATCTTATATTTCTTTACAAAGGGAGTAATTATGCAACAGTTTGGTTAAAAAGATAACCTTATTGGAACATAAACCAAAGTCAGGATATCGCCTATCATATCACAAAATGGATTCCTATAAAAATGTCTGAACTCACTAATAACCAAAGTCTAGGATCCATGTACCATCTTTAAGAATGAGGCTGATGAGTTGCAGGAATAGAGTATACAAGTTACAAAAAAAAAATACAGCATACAGTATACAGAAAACAAGCACAACTTTTTTTACACTCAGCTTCTCAGTGTAAAGATCAGTAAAATGTGAAGGCTTAGTAGTGTGAACAATACTTGGAACCCTTTTAAAAAATAAAGACACTTTCAGTTAAACATTAAGTTTGTGTCTACATGTAAAACTGTGTCAAATCCTTATCTTGGAACTAGTTTGAGGCATGGAATCAAAGCTCCAAAATAGAACTTTTAGCTGAATATTAAACAGATAGCAATACTCTAACAATAGAAAAAGAAATCGAATCATGTAGGAGAGTTGGATGTGTTTTACCCTTGAACACTAGTTGTAGCATCATGCCACCAGTCTACAACACAAATCTCCGAGATTCACCTTTCCTGACACATACAGATGGACACCAAAAGCTTGTCTTCCTTGTAATGATGCCAAGGCCCTGGGACGAAACACAAAATGAGGCTCTAACATTACAAAAATATTGCTAATACAACTAAAGTATACTTTCACCTAATTCCATATCTTGATTATTTGTTATTTCGTAAAATTTATAAATACATAAATTATGAAATTAAAGTACTGAAGGTACTGCTAAAACAATAAACTAACATCGTGTTCTACTGAAAAGCATCAGTACATGAATTCTAGGCTTACCGAGATATGAGAACAAAAGAATGATGAACCTTGAAACTTGGATGGACAACTATCTTTGAAATCTTTTATGAGCAACTATCCTCAAAATAGTTCTATCCGAAACAATCAAAGAAATGCATTGATAGGAGCGGAATAGGAATTACAGGAAGTTGTGCTACACTTCGGTGCTGTCGTACATCAGGGATGATCCTGGTAAGATGGGCCTTTTTCATCCTGATACATAACAGCGATTTGGGGGCCCCTAGAATTGTGGGTGGTCGCCCACTTTGGCCCCCCTTCTCGACGGCCCTGAATGATGCACACCCAGAAATACATAGGAAACACCAAAAAATAGATTTTTAGTAATCTCTTGCAATGCAAATCCATGGATTATGCTGACAATAGTAAAATGAGTTACTATTGAGTAGAAAGAATTTTCTAAACTTCAGAAGAAACAACAACAGGATGAACATTAACAATTCTAAAGGAAATGAAAACCCAATTCCTAGTTTTAACTTTGGGCCATGTGTGGTCATGTGAATGTTTTCATTCATTCATCAATGCTAAAAGAAAGACAAATATGTAAACATGCATGTTTTTATATTAGGAAGCTACACATATTTCAGTTATAAACAATGCAGACCATACATTCTCGACTATACCTCGCTTTCTTCCCCCAAAACTGAATCATTTAAATAATATCCAACTGGTAAAATTGGAAATGTTGAGATTAAAAATTAAAATGCAGAACAAGGCATTAGATTGCAGACATTAACAATGAAAAGATCATACAATATACAACACTTGCTTGGTGGAGGAGCTCACCTAGAGCTTAGGCCCTCTGCCCATCATCTAGGCAGAGGAGATGCATCGTGACATCGCTCTATATAAAATGTATGGTGATAAGCAAAGGGAAGTCCCAAGGAGTGAGGACAAGAGGAGAGCACAGGCAAGGGATCAGACCTGCTGCAAATTCCTGCACAAAAGGCAACCCTCTACTGAGTATTTGTAGATGCAAGTTCTAATCAAAGTTAATACACAAACCATCTGAGACCATCAGTTTCAGCTTACTCAAATTATGAAAAATGACTGAATAATATCTCACACACACACACACACACACACACACACATATATATATATATATATATATATATATATGTAATTATGTATTAGTCAGATCTACCAATTGACCAAAAGTGTGAGCATGTTGTTTCACTTAAATATATTGATAGACACATTTGTTTTGTGTGCTCAGTAGGCAAAAGGATAGGCAACATACATGTCCCTTGAAGCAACAGTGCCAACAATCTATTCTGAAATCGACGACAGCTGAGATAAGGTTCCTGAAATTGATGAAATGGTATGAAATCAGCTTGAGTAATAGACAGACACACCATGGCTGAAATTATCAGCAAGCAAAAGCCACATTTCAGTTTTGAAGTAAGCAGACAAAATCTATGAATAAATACGACAATTTAGACATAAACTTGTTCAGCCTAGATAGATCTAATGGGCAATCATACTTTTGGATGGAAAAATGAAAAGAATCTTACCTGCAAAAACCAAATTTGGAAACAGGGTAGGACAGAGAGGGTGGGGAAGACGTTGCCGGTAGCTGATACGTCTCCAACGTATCTATAATTTTTGATTGCTCCATGCTACTTTATCTACTGTTTTAGGAAATATTGCGCTTTATTATCCACTTTTTATTATTTTTGGGACTAACCTATTAACTCGAGGCCCAACCCAGATTTGCTGTTTTATGCCTATTTCAGTGTTTCAAGGAAAAGGAATATCAGACGGAGTCAAAACGGAACGAAATCAACTGGAGAAGTTAATTTTGGAAGGAAAGCCACCCGATGGACTTGGAGTGCACGTCAGGGAAGAAGGGAGGTGCCCACGAGGGTGGGGGGCACGCCCACCTCCCTGGGGCGCGCCCCCTGCCTCGTGCCCCTCCCCCCCCCCCACAGGTCCACTGACGTACTTCTTTCACCCATATATACCTACGTACCCTAAAACTTCCAGAACAGAAGATAGATCAGGAGTTCTGCCGCCACAAGCCTTTGTAGCTACCAAAAACCTCTCAGGAGCCCTTCCCAGCCACAAGCCTTTGTATCTAGGTGACATTAGGGTTTTGGTTGATTTGTGTCTTAAGGTGTTATTCTAGTACGAACTCTTTTATAGATCGACCCGAAAGAATAACTTTGAGGTGGTTTCGTACCCTACCATAATCTCTACGTTTGTTCTCCGCTATTAGTGCCTTTGGAGTGACTCTTTACTGCATGTTAAGGGCTTGTTATATTATCTATCTATGTTATTATTGTTGAGAGAACTTGCACTAGTGAAAGTATGAACCCTAGGCCTTGTTTCCTATCATTGCAATACCGTTTACGCTCAGTTTTACTGTTAGTTACCTTGCTGTTTTTATTATTTCAGATTACAAAAACCTATATCTACCATCAATATTGAACTTGTATCACCATCTCTTTGCCGAACTAGTGCACCTATACAATTTACCATTGTATTGGGTGTGTTGTGGAAACAAGAGACTCTTTGTTATTTGGTTGCAGGGTTGTTTGACAGAGACCATCTTCATCATACGCCTCCCACGGATTGATAAACCTTAGGCCATCCACTTGAGGGAAATTTGCTACTGTCCTACAAACCTGTGCACTTGCAGGGCCAACAACGTCTACAAGAAGAAGGTTGTGTAGTAGACATCAGTGGCGGAAGAGGGACAGGGGAGAGTCTCCTAAGCTGCAGCCTGTGGGGTGGCGGGAGGCAGGTTGTGGCCAGAGGCCGTCGCGGCGTGAGGTAGGTCATGGTCTTGGGAGGTGGCGGCTCGAGGCAGGTCATAGTCTGGGGAGGTGGCGTCGCGAGGCAGGTCACGGTCGGAGGACGCGGCGACGCGAGCAAATCAACTGGCAGGTTAGGGGCGATGCCGGGGAACCAGTGGGCGACGGTCGCCGCTAGGTTAGCGGACAGCCGAGCGGCACCTTAGGCTGCAGAAGAGCAGCTGGATGGGAGCTTCAGGAGGCATCACCGGGGGTGGAAGGGGCAGCGGCGCGACCATATCGGCCAAGAGGATGGTGGTGGTGCCTGGTGGTGGTGGTGGCGGCGGCGGGGGGGATTTTTGTTAGGTTTGTGTGTGGCGTGAGAGGTGGACAATGGGTTTGGGTTGTTGGGTAGGGACTTACAAAATATCTGGATTTTGGGTCTCGCCCACGCAGGGCTCTTGCCGCTTGATACTTTGGATGTTGGCGCAGGGATAGAAATTGATGGGCCAGGTCTAAGAAACACCGACACTCTTTCTATCGAGGCGAGCTGCCAACACATAATGCATCGATATAGATGGTATATGCCGACACATTTTATGTCGGTGGTCATTGAGCCATTGCCGACAAACAATGTGTCAAAAAGCTTGGATAACACTAACAATCGGTGTGTCGACATAGTTTGAGACAAAAAGAGTGTCGACCTTGTGTACTTATGCCAACAGATGCATGTCGCTAGTGTGACGCCCGGATAATCAAGCTACAGTAACCTCTGCTAGTAATGCCACGTCACCTAGATTACTGTTGCTAATCTCGCGTTAGTTCGAAACCGATTCAAATTCAAATTCAAAAGAAAAGCAAACAACAAAAAATTTCAAAAATTAAAACTAAAATGTTCGGGTTGTTTCAAATAAATCGTAAGCAATTATGGTCGAGAAACCAAGCTTTTATAAAATGCTTAAATGAACTATAAGGATTTAAACAGTAGCAAAAGCAATTAATTAAATGCCTTTTACAATTACTAAATTACTAAACTATTTTATTTTGTCACCAAACTTTTTGTGGCATGGGGGTATTTTGTAACACTAATTTAGATACTACTTGTATATTTTATAAAACAAAATATATACAAAATAAAATAGGAAACTAATAAACAGAAAATTAATAAATACAAAAAAGGGAGAAAGACCCCCCCCCCCACTGGGCCGACTGGCCCAGCTGGCCACCAACCCACCCGCACGCCACAAGCCTCTGCCCGCGGGACCGCAACCAGCCAGGCCGGCCCACCTGGCCCATCTGGCCGAACCGGCCCGCCTCCCCCTGCTGCCTCCCTTCCCTGTTCCCCCGACCCGGGTCGGAACAGGGGCGCGTACCCGCCGCACGCTCTCACCGGTGACGACGAGTGGATAAGGACGCCGACGCCGCGCCCCCTCGGTCTCTCCTCCCAGTCGCCCCACTCCCGACCTTGGTCCCTGCGCCTCTCCCTCTCCCCTCAGATCCACCCCGCTCTCCTCTCCCATCGCATCCGAGCGCCGCCATGGACCTGCCGCCGTGAAACGCGCGGCCACAGCCCTCGCCTCGCCTCGTTTGCGTGTCGTTCGTCTCCGCCATTGTCTTCCTCGTCGACCGGTGGCCGCAGCTGGAGCTTGGAGGCGCTGCTGCAATGGCCCCCTTCTTCCACATCTCCGGTCGCCGCCGTTCTTCCCCAACTCCGGCAACACCCCCTGCTGCTACTAAACTACCATGGGCCATCTTGCGTGCCGCATGGTGAGCCCCTCCTCCTCCTGCTCCTCCTAGATGGGCCTCTTGCGCACCGTAGCTACCTCGTGCCGTTACCGTGAGCCCGTCGCCGCGGATCACCTCGCCGCCGTGGCCATGCTCTCCGTCGTGCTCGCTTGAGCACGACATCGTGCTCCTGATGCTCACAGGAGCCCAACGCGCACGCGCACACTCCCTCCCGTGCCTCCTAACTCCGCCCCCGTCGAGCTGCGATTCCGGCTGCCGCCTGATCTCGAAGCACCGCTCAACCCCGGCCACCCCCGTGACTGTGACCACCGCCACTCGACGCGCGTTGTCGCGTGCGTTCGAACGCACCTAGCCCCGCAATGAACTGTGCCCCGCAGCCCCGTCTTCGAACTCGCTCGGGCCCTGGCGTCCACCCCGCTCGTTGCTGGCGATAGCTCCGGCGACCTCGAGACGAACCGCCCACGCCACTAGATGCGCCTCTTCGCGCTCGTTCGAACGATCCCATGCGTGCGCTGATCCGTGCCCTCTGGGCATTTTCCGGCGAACTCCGGCAGGTCAGCGCCGTGCATTTGGTCGCCGCCGGCGAGAGCCGCCCGTGCTAACCTAGCACAGCGGGTCCCACCGCCTGGGCCACTGACTTGTGGGCCCAAGGCCCCCTGTTGACCAGTTGACTAAGTCAATTGCTGACTAGGCCGCCCCTGTCTCACTGACCTATGGGCCCCACCTTAATAAACAAATAAAAATAAATAGATAATTTGCTAATTAATTAAATTAGTTAAGTAAACACTAACCTCTCACTGACTACCAGGCCCTACCCACTAATTAACCCATTTAGTTAGGTTAAACCCCCTTGTTAGTGTCCTGACAATGACATGTGGGTCCCACTAGACCCACCTGTATGGTTTGACTGGTCAACCGACCAGTTGACCTGCTAACATCACTCTGATGTCATGCCTGCGTCATCATTCACTGTTCTGGATAATGTTGGATTTAGATGAATAAATAAAATCAGAAAATGATTTAAATCTTTAGAAAATCATATCTTTTAATCCGTAACTCGGATGAAAATACTTTCTACATGAAAGTTGCTCAGAACGACGAGACGAATCCGAATACGCAGCCCGTTCGTCCGCCACACCTCCCTAGCATAGCAAACACGCAACTTTCCCCCTCTGGTTCATCTGTCCGAAAACGCGAAACACTGGGAATACTTTCCCGGATGTTTTCCCCTTCGTCGGTATCACCTACTACTGCGATTGGGCACACCTAGCATCGTTACTTGTCATGTCATGCATCGATATGCATCTGTTTGCATGGTATTCATTGTTTCTTCCTCCTCTTCTCTCCGGTAGACCACGAGACCGACGCTGCTGCTGCCCAGTTCGACTACGGAGTTGACGACCCCTCCTTCTTGCCAGAGCAACCAAGCAAGCCCCCCCCCCCTTGATCACCAGATATCGCCTATTCTCCTCTATACTGCTTGCATTAGAGTAGTGTAGCATGTTACTGCTTTCCGTTGATCCTATTTTGATGCATAGCCTGACATTGTTGCTACATCTGTTGATACCTTACCTGCAATCCTAAATGCTTAGTATAGGATGCTAGTTTATCATCATTGGCCCTACATTCTTGTCAGTTTGCCTTGCTATACTATCGGGCCGTGATCACTAGGGAGGTGATCACGGGTATATAGTATACATACATACATACTATACCGATGGTGACTAAAGTCAGGTCAGCTCGAAGAGTACCCGCGAGTGATTCACGGATTGGGGGCTGAAAGGACCTTTGTCCCGACGGCCCTCTGTGTGGATCTTTGTGGCGGAGCGACAAGGCAGGTTGAGACCATCTAGGAGACAGGTGGGTCTGGCCCTGGTCAACGTTCGCGATTGCTTCATAATAACACGCTTATCGAGATCTTGGTATTTGATCTGAGTCTGGCCACTGGCCTATACGCACTAACCAACTACGCGAGAAAGATATGGGCACTCGACGTCGTGGTATCAGCCGAAGCCTTCTTGATGTCAGCGACTGAGCGACGCGCGCCGGATTGGAACGTAAGCCTGCTCTTGTATTAAGGGGGCTAGTTCTGCTTCCGGCCGCGGTCACAACGTGCAGGTGTGCAAAGGGCGATGGGCCCAGACCCCTGCGCCATAGGAGTTAGACCGGCATGCTGACCTCTCTGTTGTGCCTAGGTGGGGCTGCGACGTGTTGATCTTCCGAGGTCGGGCATGACCCAGGAAAGTGTGTCCGGCCAAATGGGATCGAGCGTGTTGGGTTATGTGGTGCACCCCTGCAGGGAAGTTAATCTATTCGAATATCCGTGTCCCTCGGTAAAAGGACGACCTGGAGTTGACCTTGACCTTATGGCAACTAGAACCGGATACTTAATAAAACACACCCAGACAAGTTCCACAGACAACCCGGTGATCGCTTTTCCACAGGGCGACGAGGGGAGGATCGTCGGGTAGGATTATGCTATGCGATGCTACTTGGAGGACTTCAATCTACTCTCTTCTACATGCTGCAAGACGGAGGCTGCCAGAAGCGTAGTCTTCGATAGGACTAGCTATCCCCCTCTTATTCTGGCATTCTGCAGTTCAGTCCACTGATATGGCCTCCTTACACATATACCCATGCATATGTAGTGTAGCTCCTTGCTTGCGAGTACTTTGGATGAGTACTCACGGTTGCTTTGCTCCCTCTTTTCCCCCGTTTTCCTCTTCTTCTCGGATGCTGCAACCAGATGTTGGAGCCCAGGAGCCAGACGCCACCGTCGACGACGACTACTACAATGGAGGTGCCTACTACTACGTGCAGGCTGCTGACGACGACCAGGAGTAGTTTAGGAGGATCCCAGGTAGGAGGCCTGCGCCTCTCTCGATCTGTATCCTAGTTTGTGCTAGCCTTCTTAAGGCAAACTTGTTTAACTTATGTCTGTACTCAGATATTGTTGCTTCCGCTGACTCGTCTATGATCGACCACTTGTATTCGAGCCCTCGAGGCCCCTGGCTTGTAATATGTTGCTTGTATGACTTATTTATGTTTTTAGAGTTGTGTTGTGATATCTTGCCGTGAGTCCCTGATCTTGATAGTACACGTTGCGTGCATGATTAGTGTACGATTGAATTGGGGGCGTCACAAGTTGGTATCAGAGCCGACTGCATGTAGGAATCCCCCTTCCACACTCCTTGGTCGAAGTCGAGTCTAGTCACTACAAAACTTTTACTAACTTGGCTGTGTGCCTTACGGGCCCACGTCACCATTGGGTGGTATTAGGATCTTTTACTCCTCGATCTTTACTCTGGGACTCTGAGCTCTCTTCTATTCAGGTTAAATGATTTTGCTAAAATCAAAACTAACTTTAGGTTCTCGCAAGTACTTTCTCCCGGAGAGCCCCTCACTTCAGATGATCGCCTGCTGCACTAGAAGATTCCGAAGTTACTCTACGATGTTCCCTCGAGTCTTTGTGCCATCGCATTTGCGATTTCCTTTCACTGTCAACCCCTATGAAAACTGCATACACTTGCCATTCATACAATCATTCCCCGTTGATCTTGTCATTACAACACGTCCCGAAATACTCTTTGTTGTCCCAAAAATCCTTCGAGCTCACTGCCTTGCAGTTCCTTACCACATGAATACCCATACGGATAATTCCTTGCACTTATCGAGTATCCGCTCCTTCTCAGTTGTTCATGTGTTTCACTAAAGTCTTCGAAATACCATTCAATCTTCCGAAAATCCTAAGCAGCCTATTGCTACTGAAGTTCTTACCTTGCTGCATTATGGTTAATTCTATATATCTAGAAATCTTTGTTGGCATCCTTTGTCATTATCATTTTGGGTCCATTGATTCGAAATGTTGTGAATGCCCGGAATCATCAGTTGATCCTTATGAATTATCTTCCCGACTCAGACGCCATTTTAAACATGAGCTGGATCTCGACCAATCAAGTTGCCATCGATTGTAACCCCCTATGTCTATTCGGCTATCCATCTTTGATTAGAGCGTCTGCTTCTGATCCTTCATTTTGGAAATCATAATTCCTTTGTTATGTAAGCATCAAATTATTCTGATGTTCTATAATCCGATGCATTTGTATTATTTCTTCCTCTTATTGAGTAACGATACTCACATCAGCTTCGTTGTGGGCCGCTAGAGCCATTGCAGGGTTATTATCCGTTAGTATCCTCCACATTGAAAATTCTTGTGGGTTATTCCCATGATACATAATGCCTTGGTAAATTGTATCCTCTGCTTTCTCAACCATGCTCTAATTCGAGCTTGAGTTATTTACTTGTGAACTTTGTAGTATATGTTTCCACGATACCCCGATGGGTTGAACCTATGCTTTCCTTAACATGTGTGGACTCGAAAGTTTTCACGAGTCATACTCTTCTAGTATTTTTCCAGATAAAATTTCAACACTACAACTTCTTCGAAAATGATAAGTGAATGAAATGTTATGCATTGGAGAAGTGGGAGTCGACCTTGAACTTTGTGTTCATGGCCATGGACACGATGTAGATCGTATCATGAAAGCTTCTCTTAAATTAATTATTCCTTTGGTATAAGTTCATTTTATATCTGGGATCTGGCCTTTTGCAATCATGGTTCCGACCATGTTCTCCTTTAAATACCATTTCTTGTGCAAGTTTAAGCACTTGTCTTCTGCAGAGTAATACCCCAGTCCAACCTCTACTTTGATTTGACATCGAGTATTACCCCCCTGGTATCTCAAGATTATCACGGAACTGCATAACTTATTATGTGTTCTTCATCAAGTGCTACATTCTCATTGATTCCAATTTTTCACGGGCTCTGAGTTATTAAACACTCAAAGACAACGATAACTGACTCGAGTCCGCATCGCGATTAAACAACTCTTGGTAACCTTCATTACTTACGAGTTTGAACTCAATCACGTCATTCCTAGCCTGTTTGGCTATATCCTTGGCGTGCCGATTCTAACTGCGTTACCTGGTCCTTCTTCCCAGAGCACAATTTTTGACGATGAGCTAAGCTTAAGTCGATCTTCCTCATCATATCATTTTGCTTTGGATAGCAAGCTTGCTTTGGAGTTTGTGTCGTACCCATGGTTTCAATAACCTTTTGCTTCATCATTCCTTTGACTTGATTTCATCACCAATTGATTACACCTTCATGAATTCTCTCGACAAATGTGTCGTGATCATCATTAGCATTGTGAGCTCTTCCAGGATATCAATGGAATTCATGATGAGAAAGACAATCCTTGCCCTTGATGATTACTGTTATCATCGACCACTCTGCTACCTTTCCTCCAACACAAACTTGTTCTTGTTTTGTGTTATACCTTGAGTTCCTTGCTATCCAGCAATTGTTCTTCTTTACATTAGAGTATTACCATCTTTTATGTCAAGAATGTCGTGAGAGTTTCACCACCTCTTAAGGAATTCTTGATATAGTGATGCTTCTCACCATCATAATTCTTCTCTTGGTCCCCGTGTTGAGTGAACTCTGTTATGAGAATTTAATATCTCTAGCAACCTTGTTACTTCAGAGTTAATGGACAATAATTCCAATGTAGTGTGCTGGTTGCTAAATTTCCATTCCGACGTTGGTCGTGCAACCTAGCCCATATTTCGGGTGCCCCTTTCAACCAATATTTAATTGTGTATGTTTTCATCGAGCATACATCATTATATCGTTTGATCTGACAAGTGTTGCCACCTTGTTCACATCATTGTGGAAATCCATATTTTTTTAATCTCGATGAATAGTCGCCGAGTCCATCAGCCAACTCGTCGTCTTCTCCTTGGTTTAATGTTGAACTCTTGTTTCGGAATTTGCTTCCATAGTTCATTTTCTGAGAATCTTAAAATGTCATCTCGTCAATTTGTGTTGCACATTTTCTTCTTAGACATCCTGAGTCTGAGGTATCATGACACCAATCGGATCTGAATCTCGGTTAGATATGATGGTTGGGACAACTTTCCAGGAGTTATGTTGTTGGTGCTTTAATGACTCGGTAATATGATGTCATGCCTAGCATCCCTGGCTGCAGGACCTATCATTATAATTTCTTTACCAAGGATAACCATTCTTCCTGGAGTAAATTGTAGGACTTACTTTATAAGTTGCTCCTAATGGATCATTTGTGTATCCAAAGTCCGGCCCTTGATTGAAACACCATATCATTGCTACCTCGAAGCATGACTATGATACCCCGCTCCTCAACAAGAACATTGGAGGCGCGATGCTAAATGTTTCTTGGTTAGTTATCCAAACACCGTTGTATGGGTAACATCTTGATTAATCCTTGCCTCTTATCTAAATGGTTGGGTACTTGCTCTCCTACCCTGTATGCCATGTTCTGCATGTCCATGGGAAGGATATACTCCTAATAATTGTGTGTAATCACAATTTCCCTTTCCATTGTTCCTGTTTAACCTGATGATCACATTTTCCCTTCCATTGGTTTATTAACCTTTCTGTGATCTATATGACATAAGCAGTAATATATCCCTGCTTATGTAAACATCGTGGTGTACAACTTGGTCAGTAAGACCCTGTTGCTATTGTTGATGATATTCTGGTAACCACCGACGGACGAGAACTTTGCCTATTGGTCCACCTCGTTTCGACAAACAGGAAAATGGTTCTCTTCGTCCCTCGCCCTTGGTACCGATGTTGTTGCCGACATAAATGACAGGCTATCCTCTGACATGCCTTGCTTACATGATCACGCAAGACATCTCCACCCTTCCTACTTTTAACCCTCATGGTGGGCCCATAACCCACAGTTTCACAGGATCGAAACCCGACTCTCCTGTACACCCCCTATTCCCAAAGTTATTCCTCGCATGTGGCCTCGTACGGGATTCACGAGCCACTGTCCGAGAGATCATCAATTCTGGTATCAAACACAATACTAATTCTCGTTGCTTTGAACTCCTTTCACGCCCTGTATCAGGCATCGAACGATTGTCTGCCACTCGAAACTTCCCATGATAGTGCCTTACTTTGCTCTCGATATTTTCTTAAGTTTCAATTCGATAGTTACCTTCCGCCACCTTCCCCGTTGTTTTTGACCACATAGTTAACCTTGGTGAGGTTCGTTCTCCCAGACTACCCCCTTTATTCTTTCATAAGTACGATGGAGTTCCCGAAGAAAGGATGTTGACTTCATCATGATGACTTGAAGCAGAGAAATGGAAACATCAACGTAATGGATTGACCTCTTCGAGAAGAGCAACCAAGATCGAGAATACTAGTTAGAATTTCGTAACCAAATTCCCCTCACTTCCCCTCTTAAATCTCGGGACAAGATTTCTTGTAGTGGAGGAGAATTGTGATGCCCGGATAATCAAGCTACAGTAACCTCTGCTAATAATGCCACGTCACCCCAATTACTGTTGCTAATCTCACATTAGTTCGAAACAGATTCAAATTCAAATTCAAAAGAAAAGCAAAGTTTTCAAAAATTAAAACTAAAATGTTCGGGTTGTTTCAAATAAATCGTAAGAAATTATGGTGGAGAAACCAAGCTTTTATAAAATGCTTAAATGAACTATAAGGATTTAAACAGTAGCAAAAGCAATTAATTAAATGCCTTTTACAATTACTAAATTACTAAACTATTTTATTTTGTCACCAAACTTTTTGTGGCATGGGGGTATTTTGTAACACTAATTTAGATACTACTTGTATATTTTATAAAACAAAATATATACAAAATAAAATTGGAAACTAATAAACAGAAAACAAATAAATACAAAAAAGGGAGAAAGACCCCCCCCCCCCACTGGGCCGACTAGCCCAGCTGGCCACCAACCCACCCGCATGCCACAGCCCCTGCCCCTGGGACCGCAACCAGCCAGGCCGGCCCACCTGGCCCATCCGGCCGAACCGGCCCGCCTCCCCCTGTCGCCTCCCTTCCCTGTTCCCCCGACCCGGGTCGGAACAGGGGCGCGTCCCTGCCGCACCCTCTCGCCGGCGATGACGAGTGGATAAGGACGCCGAAGCCGCGCCCCCTCGGTCTCTCCTCCCACTCGCCCCACTCTCGACCTTGGTCCCTGCGCCTCTCCCTCTCCCCTCAGATCCACCCCGCTCTCCTCTCCCATCACATCCGAGCGCCGCCATGGACCTGCCGTTGTGAAACGCGCCGCCACAGCCCTCACCTCGCCTCGTTTGTGTGTCGTTCGTCTCCGCCATTGTCTTCCTCGTCGACCGGTGGCCGCAGCTGGAGCTCGGAGGCGCTGCTGCAACGGCCCCCTTCTTCCACATCTCCGGTCGCCGCCGTTCTTCCCCAACTCCGGCAACACCCCCTGCTGGTACTAAACTACCACGGGCCAACTTGCGTTCCGCACGGTGAGCCCCTCCTCCTCCTGCTCCTCCTAGATGGGCCTCTTGCGCACCGTAGCTACCTCATGCCGTTGCCGTGAGCCCGCCGCCGCGGATCACCTCGCCGACGTGGCCATGCTCTCCGTCGTGCTCGCCTGAGCACGGCATCGTGCTCCTGATGCACATAGGAGCCCAACGCGCATGCGCACACTCCCTCCCGTGCCTCCTAACTCCGTCCCCGTCGAGCTGCGATTCCGGCTGCCGCCTAATCTCGAAGCACCGCTCAACCCCGGCCACCCCCGTGACTGTGACCACCGCAAGTCGATGCGCGTTGTCGCGTGCGTTCAAACGCACCTAGCCCCGCAACGAACCGTGCCCCGTAGCCCCGTCTTAGAACTCGCTCGGGCCCCGGTGTCCGCCCCGCTCGTCGGCGGCGACAGCTCCGGCGACCTCGAGACGAACCGCCCACGCCACTAGATGCGCCTCCTCGCGCTCGTTCGAACGAGCCCATGCGCGCGCTGATACGTGCCCTGTGGGCATTTTCCGGCGAACTCCGGCGGGTCAGCGCCGTGCATTTGGTCGCCGTCGGCGAGAGCCACCCGTGCTGACCTGGCGCGGCGGGTCCCACCGCCTGGGCCACTGACTGGTGGGCCCAAGGCCCCCTGTTGACCAGTTGACTGAGTCAACTGCTGACTAGGCCAGCCCTGTCTCACTGACCTATGGGCCCTACCTTAATAAACAAATAAAAAGAAATAGATAATTTGCTAATTAATTAAATTAGTTAAGTAAACACTAACCTCTCACTGACTACCGGGCCCCACCCGCTAATTAACCCATTTAGTTAGGTTAAACCCCCTTGTTAGTGTCCTGACAATGACATGTGGGTCCCACTGGACCCACCTGTCTGGTTTGACTGGTCAACCGACCAGTTAACCTGCTAACATCACTCTGATGTCATGCCTGCGTCATCATTCACTGTTTTGGATAATGTTGGATTTAAATGAATAAATAAAATTAGAAAATGATTTAAATCTTTAGAAAATCATATCTTTTAATCCGTAACTCGGATGAAAATACTTTCTACATGAAAGTTGCTGAGAACGACGAAACAAATCCGGATATGCAGCCCACTCGTCCACCACACCTCCCTAGCATAGCAAACACGCAACTTTCCCCCTCCGGTTCATCTATCTGAAAACGCGAAACACCGGGAATACTTTCCCGGATGTTTTCCCCCTTCGTCGGTATCACCTACTACCGCGATTGGGCACACCTAGCATCATTACTTGTCATGTCATGCATCGATATGCATCTGTTTGCATGGTATTCATTGTTTCTTCCCCCTCTTCTCTCCGATAGACCACGAGACCGACGCTGCTGCTGCCCAGTTCGACTACGGAGTTGACGACCCCTCCTTCTTGCCACAGCAACCAGGCAAGCCCCCCTCCTTGATCACCAGATATCGCCTATTCTCCTCTATACTGCTTGCATTAGAGTAGTGTAGCATGTTACTGCTTTCCGTTGATCCTATTCTGATGCATAGCCTGACATTGTTGCTACATCTGTTGATACCTTACCTGCAATCCTAAATGCTTAGTATAGGATGCTAGTTTATCATCATTGGCCCTACATTCTTGTCAGTCTGCCTTGCTATACTATCGGGCCGTGATCACTTCGGAGGTGATCACGGGTATATACTATACATACATACATACTATACCGATGGTGACTAAAGTCGGGTCAGCTCGAAGAGTGCCCGCGAGTGATTCACGGATTGGGGGCTGAAAGGATCTTTGTCCCGACAGCCCTCTGTGTGGATCTTTGTGGCGGAGCGACAGGGCAGGTTGAGACTACCTAGGAGACAGGTGGGCCTGGCCTTGGTCGGCGTTCGCGATTGCTTCATAATAACACGCTTATCGAGATCTTGGTATTTGATCTGAGTCTGGCCACTGGCCTATACGCACTAACCAACTACGAGAGAAAGATATGGGCACTCGACATCATGGTATCAGCCGAAGCCTTCTTAACGTCAGCGACTAAGCGGCGCGCGCTGGATTGGAACGTAAGCCTGCTCTTGTACTAAGGGGGCTAGTTTTGCTTCCGGCCGCGTTCGCAACGTGCCGGTGTGCAAAGGGCGATGGGCCCAGACCCCTGCGCCATAGGAGTTAGACCGGCGTGCTGACCTCTCTATTGTGCCTAGGTGGGGCTGCGACGTGTTGATCTTCCGAGGCTGGGCATGACCCAGGAAAGTGTGTCTGGCCAAATGGGATCGAGCGTGTTGGGTTATGTGGTGCACCCCTCCAGGGAAGTTTATCTATTCGAATAGCCGTGTCCCTCGGTAAAAGGACTACCCGGAGTTGTACCTTGACCTTATGACAACTAGAATCGGATACTTAATAAAACACACCGAGACAAGTTCCACAGACAACCCGGTGATCGCTTTTCCACAGGGCGACGAGGGGAGGATCGCCGGGTAGGATTATGCTATGCGATGCTACTTGGAGGACTTCAATCTACTCTCTTCTACATGCTGCAAGACGGAGGCTGCCAGAAGCATAGTCTTTGATAGGACTAGCTATCCCCCTCTTATTCTGGCATTCTACAGTTGAGTCCACTAATATGGCCTCCTTACACATATACCCATGCATATGTAGTGTAGCTCCTTGCTTGTGAGTACTTTGGATGAGTACTCATGGTTGCTTTGCTCCCTCTTTTCCCCCGTTTTTCTCTTCTTCTCGGATGCCGCAACTAGACGTTGGAGCCCAGGAGCCAGACGCCACCGTCGATGACGACTACTACACTGGAGGTGCCTACTACTATGTGCAGGCTGCTGATGACGACCAGGAGTAGTTTAGGAGGATCCCAGGCAGGAGGCCTGCGCCTCTTTCGATCTGTATCCCAGTTTGTGCTAGACTTCTTAAGGCAAACTTGTTTAACTTATGTCTGTACTCAGATATTGTTGCTTCCGCTGACTCGTCTATGATCGAGCACTTGTATTCGAGCCCTCGAGGCCCCTGGCTTGTAATATGTTGCTTGTATGACTTATTTATGTTTTTAGAGTTGTGTTGTGATATCTTCCCATGAGTCCCTGATCTTGATCGTACACGTTGCGTGCATGATTAGTGTACGATTGAATCGGGGGCGTCACAGCTAGTGTGGTGTCGTGGTGTAGTGGTGAGAAATCTCTTGCGGTAAAAATTAAGCCTCATGGACAATAGTAACCTCACATTCAACAGGAAGAATGTGACAAAGCTTCTGTTTGCCTGATTGGATGCATATCGTTCCATCGTTATTGTCCTCAAACAAATGTCAAGAGAACTGAGAAAATCCTGGTGCTTATTATGCCACCGATTGGTTATATGTTTTCTCCATGTGGTTCTGCCTAAGTAGACATGAAGATTGAAAACAGTTAAGGTCTGAAAAAAGAGTATATCGAAAGAACGACAGTTGAACAGTTAATTCTAGTAATATATATACAGGCTTTCAATGTGCATGAAATCATCACCTCTATATATAAATTCTCTAGAGATTGAAAGCATTGTAGCAAGCCAATAATTGTGTCCAGATCAAAACTAAACATTTTGATATATATGATCTTGACAGAATCCAACAGCATTGATAGGCTATCAATGGACAAACTCTTCATTGAGCATCTAACATAATATTAGTACCCAAAGTGTACTCCAAGATGATATAAAACTTATGCGCACAAATGAAAAATGCAGCATATGATTACAAAGGTGTAGATGATAATATACGGTATCTGAAAAAGTGAGGAGCCAAACACCAACTCCTTGTGATTATTAAACGGGTCATGAATTACACCCAAGGTCTCCAGTTTGGGCGCAGAGACGACAGTTATTTGTGAAGGTGTATAACAATTATCAAGGAGCAACCTTTGAAGTGAAGGGGCATCTTCAATGATGAGTTGTTGTCCTTTAAAACAAATTCCAATGCTTTTAAGGTGAGGCGACTTTATTTGGAGACAACTGATATGGATTTCTATTCCCAAAACAATCAGCAAGCGCTCCAGGGCAGGGCAACTGGAGTGGATGATGCTGTGCAGTGAGGCTTCCGACAGATAAACCACCACAAGCAAAAGTTTTTTTAGCAACGACAGTCGAAGCATTTGTACCAGATCGTCTGGTAGATCGCACTGGGCGAAGGTGGCGGTGTGGAGAGAGGATAAAAACCGCAATATGGACAATGGTGGTGTGGGCACAAATTCTTGGTGTGTTCATGGTATGAAACTTTTGTGGTAATGGTACAACTCAAACTGTTGGAGTTTTCCGAATTCAGGGGATGTCAGCCAAGTGTCCATCATGCCGGGTATGGACAACAAGTAGCATGTCAGGATGCAGAGGCATTGAACGGGGCCCTACAGGTGAGAAGAGACGATGGATCTAGGGAGATCAAATTCAGGAAGGATAGATATCTGACGACAGTCGAGATTGAGGGGCACAGTGCGCCATAGAGGGCGCCACCGAGTTGAGAGGACTTGTGTGCGGCAGCAATCCTTGGTGGGGAGAAGCGAGATGATCTCCTCAAGGATGACGTTCGGGAGATCGCTGATGCGGTCCACTGGAGATTCTACCGGTTCCTTAGATCCGGGTGGCAGGGCTCGCCGCTTCTCCCCGCGCTACCGGGTGCGGCATCTACAACCGGCGTCACCACTGGCGGGAGCCTCATCTTTTTGGCGCTGGGGCTAGCCGACTCCATTTTCCCTATGGGCGTCGCACCGAGCTCACGGGTTTGAGCAGAGTAGCCAGAGGCGAGCCTAGTGGCAGTGCGAGTTGGGAAGAAGGAGGGCTGGGGATTTCTGTAGGAGTGGAAGAAGAGGAGCAGGCATGTTCTATACGAGTGAGGAAGAAGGTGAGCTGGGGTTTCTGGACGAGTGAGGAAGATTGGGGAGCGGGGGGGATTGGGGGGAGACGGAAGCGGGAGAGCGAGTTGTTCGTGTTTATAAGGCCCGCTGCACTAACTACTCGCTTTTTCCCAAAAACCGCTCTACATTGCTGCATTGGAGCTGGCGCATGGACTTGGCTGACTAGCCATGCATGCAGGATGCATGTGCCTAGTTTGTTACTAGGCCTATTTAATAGGGTGGTTATGGAGTAAATTAAGGAGATTTATTTTCTCTGTGTGCATCCACCAAATTAGAGAATGCGGTACTGGATGCAGACACACACATTAAACTAACTTCAGAAGATACGATATGCATACTAACATTCAGAAGAACAAATGTTCAGCATGTTTATCCATCTGAATGATTCACCATACTATAACCAATACAAAGCTATGAGAAGGTGTGGAAATAAATAAAATCGGTCGATGCTTCTTTGAGTAAAGGGCCTCCCTGCGCACGCATTACTTTCCTAGGCATGCTTGTTTCTTCTCAATGTTGCGAGCACTTTGAGCATGTTGGCAACTCCACAGCTAGCTAGCTGCCTCATCTTGCAATTGATGCCGACACATTTGCAGTAAACACATGAGGCAATAGAGATGACTCAACATGAGTCCATATTGTGCAGTTCCCCTGAAATTATATTCATTGTCCTGAATCTGAAAAGATAGGAAAACAGTAGCTATACTTAAACGGTGTTGCAAAACAGTAGCACATATCAATAGCTCGGCATGACAAAACACGATCATCTGGACGAAGGGGATACTGACCGGCCTGAGGAAGATTATATATAATTTCATAAGTCCTTGGTTGATTTCCAACTTCGGCTGCACTGCTTGTTTGCTCCTCCACACATGACAGGATCATTCCGCACTGCATTCATCAAGTCAATGTATGAATAAGCTAATTTCATCTTTCGGTGGTCATTGTACCTAGTTACGAATGTAGGAATACCTAGAGCACCATGAGGTTAGCTGACAGCAGGTCGATGCAGCCATATGAATTTTATGTGGTGCTACCACAACTGAGGTTTGTATCCCTTCCCGTTATGAGAATTCTTCTTGAAGTTGGTAGAATGTGACGGTTTGTTCTTTGCATCAAACTTTCCTTTCCCCTAAGATTTGTTCTTGTTGTTCTGGGGCTGGTTGGGCTGGGAGTTCTTCTCGTGTACCATGTGGACACTAGAAGCTCCCTCAGCGACCCGAGCACGTGTGTCTTTTGCTCTCGCCTTCTCCCCAAAATCAAGAGTGCTAATGAGATCCAAAACAAAAAAAATCATGTCTCTTCTTTTTCAAAGAAGTAGCAAAATCGTTCCACGAAGGTGGAAGCTTGGCAATGATGGTCCCAGCAACAAATTTGTCCGGCAACACACACTTAAAGAACTCAACTTCCTTAGAGAGTGATTGTATCTCATGAGTCTGCTGAACAACAGACTCCTCATCAGTCATCTTGTAGTCACAGAATTGCTCCATGACGTACAACTCGTTGCCAGCACCCGAGGGCCCAAACGTGGCCTCGAGCGCAGCCCACATGTCTTTGCCGCTGTAAAATGACATATATGAATCCATAATGGAATCATCAAGAGCACTCAGGAGGGCGGCTTTGAAGAGGGTATCCATGTTCCAAAAAGCTTCCTACTGTGTAGGATTAAGATCGCCCTCAGGCTTACCCTTAGTGGCGTCATAGTAGTACATGATCTGAAACCAATATACTGCTCTTGTGCGCCACCTTTTATATTGCACCCCCTTAAAAGTAGGCGTCTTCAAAAACGCAACAAAACCACATGGAGTAAATTGCCTATAATCAGGTTTTTGGATTGGATTGTTGAATATATGAGCAATTTACTATGAGATTTAATCCAAATCAGCAGTAAATAGATCATGACGACAATTGCAAACATCAAAGTAATGATGCCGACTAAACCAGGAAGACAGAATCACATACTGTACAGCGGGAGCAGAACCGCTGTGGTTGATATTGTCACTCATGCCGTTGATGAAGAGGTTACCAAGGTCGAGGAAGAAGGCTGTCGTTGAGGAAGTCATCGCTGGCAGCAATCACAGGGGTGTGCTTCCCAAAAAGCTGATCGCCCCTCTCCCATACAGGATCACGAAAGGCGGGGTTCGGAGGACTGTTGTCCCTTCTCGCGGTGCACGCCGGAAGGAGGGCTGGAGAAGAATTGCGTGGCGGCGCTAAGATCTGGAACGGTGCGAAACCATATGATACAACGGCGGCTAGGGTAGAGCATGTCAGGTCGGTCATGCGAGTAAGACCAAGTATAATAGTAGGCCTTTGGCCCCCAAACCCCACGTCCAAGTCAATAATAGCCCCACCAAGGTTTGTCTAGAAAAACAGAGTAATTAAGGCCTCCGTTAGTCCCTTTGGTATAAATACTATATCATTAATAATGGCCCCACCTTCTGTCTCACAAAGTATGTTGGGGCTCCTGCTACAACTAGCTACAAGTTTACAATCCGCTTCTCTTCTCTCTCATCTTCTCTCTCCTTCAACTAAGCACAAATACTATATTTAAATCCTTATAGCCTACTTATGTCATCTAATTGTAGTACTTGCTCTAAAGTTACTCTCCACTGTGTAGTCTGAAATGCCGAGCATGCAGCGGGCGGTGCCCTCGGTCTGCGTGCCACTTCAACGGCGGAAGCAGTGAGAGGT
>NC_041385.1:99602944-99613916 GCF_002162155.2 Triticum dicoccoides
AGAAGGTGATAAGCCAACTTGGGATCGGTCCGGACGGGGAAATATGATGTGCTTCCATACTCTGCATATGACACTAGCCTATGTTACTACTCCCTCCTTTCCGGTTTATAGAGATGTTTAGAGTAACATAGTAATATGTTACAGTATAAGTTACTCCCCACTATGACCAGACTTGGCCTCTCCCAGTGCTCCATCATGTATAGCTGCTAAGCCTACCACGTTGGCATAAAATATGATGTGACAAGTTAATTAAGAAGAGAGAGACTAGTTTGGTGACCGCAGGAAGAAACAGTGGAAAGATCGTTTTGAGTCTATAGCTAATTAAATGAAGCAAGCTTAGCAACAATAAACTAAGCACCTATGCATTAAAGACTTGAGTTATTAAGCCATTTAATGCACTTAGCACCTCATCTAAGCACATCTAAGCACTTAGCACCCCCTTGACCGTGGACCTTGACGGTGTACATCACCTTGTGTCTCATAATTTTCCTCGTCATCATCTGAGTCCTAGAAGATCTCACCCACATCATCATTAGGCATGCAGCCGCCTTGATAGACAACGTGCGCAGAAGGAGTAGAGGCGACTGGGGACGCACCACGTCTTGGGCACTCCATACGTGCTCGTGTGTGTGCAGCGTGCGTGTTTTTTCCATCGGTGCTAGCTCTAAGGCCGAGGCTGCGGTCGTCTTTGTCTCCGACTAGTCGTTGATCAATGACGGCAAAGAGGTGCCGCAAGAGATGCGTAGGCGCCATTGTGTGCGAGCTTCACCGTAGCACGACGAATCGGACGTCGCCGGAGATGGTGCACGCCTCCATGCAGCCGAGTGTGTGCGCATGCATGTGTTATTCACGTGCATTCTGCGGCCGAGTGTGTGTGCATGGACGTGTTGTGTACGTGCGTTGTGTGCTCCATGCCGTGCGCGTATGTGCATGAGTTGGATCGGATGGAGTTAGTGCGTTGGCTTGTGTACATGTGTGGCTGCATGCGTCCTGTACATGCATGGCTTGTTGCGTGGTTATCAATATAAACTATAAAACATCTTCAACTTAGCATCCTAATGTACCGTTTCTATTGGTTAGCGAAGAGTTCATGTTCTTTTATTTGTTTATAGGTGGGTAGGCAGCAAAAACCTGGGGAAAACGTGCAAGGTTCCTTGCAGACACTCCACCTCGAGGTTCCTTGCTCCTTCTCGGTCATCGGGAATCTATGTTCTTCAACTCTTTTCTTTTACGTGAGCTTTGTTCATCCTTATCCCAACACGCGAGACATCTAGCATCAAGGTGCACATGTCATGCAAGAAAAATGGAGATAATTAGATAAGCAGTGCGTAAGTGTGTCGTGCACTTCTATGGCACCTACGCAATATTTTTTCTCCTCGATGGCACGTGAATAGTGCATGTACTCAACGACGGAGCACGGGATGGTAGCAATGACATGGTCAGCCCTATTTTGGAGAAAGTACGTACTAAATAACTTTGATGTGTCACGTCAACTCGATGAACAACGAGAAGCTTGATTACGCCTTCTCCCTCGCCAACGCGTGCGCGGTGGCTCACAGCACGAGGAGAAACTTTTGCTTACAAGCGGTGGACGTGCAGCAGTTCATTTGGTGTCAGATTGCCATAAGTACTACTATAGAACCATCGACTTTTGGAAGAGGCAAAGAGCCAAGCGCAAGGTCACCTACTAACCTTAGGCTAGGCGTAGTGGGAGTAACATAAGTAGGGGTACCTCCTTTTTTTATATTCTAGAAACAACCACACACGAATATCGAGGTGCTGGTTACGTAGAACAAATTTCCTAGAGTCCGTGCTCAGCCCTCCTCTATCTCTCTTCTCAGCCAGCCAGCAGACGCGTGGAGCCCATCGTCTATTTGCTCATATGCGGTCCCACATGTCAGTGAAAATGCAAGAGGACCCACTGAACCTGCACATCTTTCACCTCGACGTCCTGGTGATGAAAAACAAATCCAATAAAGATCTTCGGTGGCCGCTTTTGGAGTTACTCAATAGTAGTAAGATTCTATTTACAGTTTAACCCAAGATGCACATCACGTGGCTTCAACTACCACTCTATTTTCTTGCATGACACGACCTGGATGGTGGATGTCCCACGTGTCGGCAAAAGGAAGAAGAACCCGACCAAATCTTCGGTTGTGCTCTCGGATTAGACTAGTTGTGCTAACTTAAAATTTTATTGTGTAGAATGGATGCAAGTTTTGGTATTGGGGAGAAGAGTACATCGATATATTAATAGAGCGCAATTTAGTAGATGTTCTAGCACTTTTAGCTAGCATAGAGGCTAGAGATGAGACTAGTGCACTTGTTGATAGAATAGAGGCTAGACATGAGACTAGATGCGAGGAAGCAACATCTACTTCTTTACGCTCGAAGCAGAAAGAAGCACGCAAGATCGAGCCTCCGCAGATCAACAATGAATGCATCGAGAAGGCACTAATCCAACTTACAGGAGCAGTTATGGAAGTTGGATATCTTCTAAAATGTATTCTTGTGGTTCTTGTTTTCTTTGGTCTTGCTTTTCTAGTCAAAATTATCGTTGGAGTTCGTGCAAAACAAAGGTCTGTTTGGGGTCGTGCGTTGGAGTTGGCCTTACAAGTGGGATCGCAGTTGAGGAAACCGACTATCGGCAAACCCCCACTTCGCCCGCCGCGCGATGGCTGAGTTAGAGAAACGACGAGGTTGAAGAGATTGCTCTAGCATGGACTCCAAGAAATATGGTGTCAGATGGAAGTCGTGCTGGTGGCGTGTGCCGTACTCCTGGACGTGAATGCTTGTTCTGGCCCATGTCACCCTACTACTCCTACTACTTACTATATAGTAGTAGTATCGAGGATTCGAGGTGCTGGTTACGTACAACGAACACATTAACATACGGCTACAGTAAAAACACCCCCCCGACGCGCGAAGCATGTGAAGCTAGTACAAGTAGTGTACTACTATTGTTGATTGGCCTCATCCGATAACCTGTTGCAATGCACGTACAATTATGTATACAGAAAATATTTTTTTGCCTCGTCGCAGCACTCACTCAGAGAAGCTACTCGAAAGCCATTCATAAATTTAGGAAGTTTATCACAGGCGTATCATTTTATTACATACAACAGGTCATCAACCCACATCGACAACAAGGATACATTATAAATACTAAAGTTTTCATCACACAACAAATAACAAGGAATGAAATGAACTTCAACTCAACCAATCCTCGGTGTTGGAAACGCTTGCTTTGAACCACACGTGATTCTTTGGGACGGGCCATCTATTGTCGATCTCGAGACCAATGCAGGACTGATCATCCAGGCTGAAGCGGCCTACTATATCATTACCAGGGTAGCAAACCACCGAAATGTCTGAGGTATAGATACAGTTGCTTCTCATAAATGGTAGTAACGTTGTGTCAACAGCAGTTGGATCGCCTTTCACCATCATCGGATAGTTTTTCCCAAGGAAGAGTGAGTTTTCTCCAAGACTATCAATACTTTACCAGGGAGAAGCTGTTGGCGCTAGCACACTAGTATCCATCCCGAATACCATGCAAGGAGTGTTGGAATAGGTCCAGAGAGTGCGACCATGGGAGACAACACGTGCTCCCTCAGTAGTAACAAACTCAGTGCACTGTATATAGACAAGAAGAGGTTATCCATCGGAATTAGTTGCTAGGCGCCACTGAGTATATAAGTTATGCTCGTCCTCATGCCCGTGATCATCACCATTGTCATCTCCCCCTTGGTTATAAAAAATTTCAAGTATAGGTGGTGGAACGTTCACAGGACCTTGGACACATAAGAAGAAGGTTAATTAGTAAAGGGAAACTTGCTAACCCGCATGCATGTGGATGAAACAATTATAATTATGGTGGAATACAAACGTACCAAAATCATAACGATTCCATGCAAAAACAGTGCCACGAGTGGTGGTAGCAAACACAAGCCCTCGTATTGAATTGCATCACAGTACTCATGCGTGTACAGAAACTGATTTTTGAGCAATGTCCATCGAGTAAAACCAGCAACAACGGCAACAAGCTTGTCAAAGATAGCTACAACTTCATAGTTGTTGTAATTCCAAGAGCGGGTGGGAACTCGAGAAATTGCTATCTTCCATAGAATACAGTGACCATGATTGTATTTGAACGTGCGTACAATACCGGTGTGCTCAACCTCTGGGCAGTCTGCTGAGATTTTTGGAAGTGGAACCCGGTCACGAGTGTACACATTCACAAGTTCCCACTCGTAGTTGGACCGAATGTACACAACCCAATCTCCATTTGCTGCTACCCAAGCCTTTCCCTCAAGCGATGGCATCTTAACATCATACGTATCATTATCATGCAGCATCAACTTGCACAGGGCGAGACCTCCGTCGTGACGGTGCCAGTCAACAGGGTCACGGCGAAGAAGATAGGGGAGATCAAACCGCTCCTTGACTCTTGGGTTCCATGTAATGATGTTATTAGTCGAGTCAAGAATGGGCTTGAACGAACCTGCCATGCTAGCCAAGGTGATGATGTCGCACCGATCAATGAGTTCCTCCACCACGTCATCTTTCAGATCGGGGCAAGAATAATGGGGTCGTTTCCATCCTGTTCCCTCCATGGAGAAGACGATCGAACAATGGAAGAAGAAAGGGTGAAGGGCTGAAGGAAAATGGAGGAGGGAGAGGAAGAGCGTGCGACAGCAGTTCCAAATCAATAGGGAAAGGCGAAGAGTCGATGGACGGTTGCCAGTTTACCACGGTTCACGAAGGGGCGCTCCGGGACGGGACCACATGTTGGAACGGGACCACATGTTAACAAAACATGGTCTGTAATTTCTCGTGCGAAATGCGATCTGGCCGCGTTGGCCCGAGGTGCCGCATTAGTTTTTTTTTTTTTGAAAGTTTGCCGCATTAGTTATCGACCTTTATTTTTTTTAACATGCAATCTGAATGGATAGCTCTTGTGGTCATCACACATGAGCGCATATAGTGATGGTTGATTCTCCCAAGCAACTTATTACTGTGGGAACATGGGAGTACCAGCGGATTCAAGAACAGAGAAATGATGGTTGCTTCGTCCGAGCAACTTACTGTGGCGAAGGTGGGGCTCTATGACTTGACTGCTCACTATTCATTACTACTGCGGTGCAATGACTCAATATTGTGTTGTGCACTCAATATTGTTGTGTTGTGCACTCAATATTGTTGCATGGCAGGTAGAGCCGGATGAAGGATGTCCAACATGTCGGCGAAACGAAGTTGAATTGTTTCTGGCATTGCTATCAATCCTTCAGGATTTGTTTATATGTATGCATAATTTTGATGAAATTGTACTGTGATGCTATGAAGGTTTCAACTCTGGTTCCCGCAGGAAAAAAAGGTTTCAACTTAGGATTCATGTGTCTTGCCTCGAGATTATCTCGTTAAAACATTCCATCAAATACAAATGAAACTACCATGGCTAATGCATCTCAATGGTTCGCAGATCATCGCCAATATTCACACGACAACTGAAGACAAAGTTGTGAGAAGGTGTACAAATCAAGAAAAAATATATAATTTATCGATGTTGTTCGTAGGCATGGCTCAATTTCCTTGGCACAGTGTTCATTGCTTGGCATCTAGTTTCACCCAGCTCTGTAGCAAAAAAGGAGGTGTATGAAGGACACCACAATCCGATCATTTTGTGCAGCTCCACTAAAATCGGGCGGACCATCCCTGTTTGCAAAGATATCCAGTCAGTGTGATTACAATAATAGTGGAACTAGATGATGAAACATAATACACATAAATAGAAGCCGATCACCTCTACGATCTCTCTTTAGGACTAACTTCTTGTTGGAGAAGATTAGGCACAGAGTTGGATGAGGGGGATAGCAAAACTATTCTCCCTTTCCGCAGTCCCACAGAAATATAAAAACGTTGCCCGTGTGACATTTTGGCGGAACTGCACAAAACACTCTTCAGAAAAGTGATTTGTGCAGTTCACCAAAAGTTCGCAATAGCAACAAGGTGAAAATGGATAGCCCTTTTTGCAAAAGAAGGTCGAAAGGAAACAATAACTGCCCAATAACACGAGTTGAAGACACATACGCCGACAAAAAAGAAGCATGTTCCGTGTAAAAAGGGAAAGATAGCACATGGTGGTTTCTCAAAAATGGTTTGAGGACGAGACACTACTAGGAAAAGGCATGCTAGTGGCGCACCAGTTTTTCCTTCTAATGGCGCACTACTGGTGTGCCACTAGCATCACGCCATTAGAATTAAATTCTAATGGCGCACCACTGGTGCGCCATTAGTATCTGGTGTTCTAATGGCGCACCACGTAGTGCGCCATTAGAATTGCCCACGGTGCGCCATTAGAATTCCTCCCAGGGTAATGGCGCACCACATAGGAGTGCGCCATTAGTAACAACTTTTTTTCAAAAAAAAATTTCAATTTTTTTTATTTTTCTTTTCAAAAGATTTTTTTTAAAAAAATCATTTTTTTTCTTAATCTCAGTTCACTATGGCTTAATCTCAGGTCAAATCGCACTCCATGGTCAAACTTCCCGAAAGGTCACCCATCCTCACACTACTCCAGCCCAAGCATGCTTAACTTCAGAGTTCTATCCAACCCCAGCAACAGCTCACTTCACACGCACTTATTGATATATCTAGCATATCAATCCTGTTATACCTTGTTGATGTCCAGGACTTTGTTCATGTTCATGACTATGACGAAATTTGGAAAAATATTTCAAACTTCCCGGTCATATTACGTATCATTTTTTGAAAAAAATAATCAAAAAAATCAAAACCAACTTTTTCTTCTGTTACTAGTGGCGCACCACATCCACGGTGAGCCACTAGTAAGTTTGAAATTTTTTGAATTTTTTTGCCCCTAGATCTTGAAAGCCCCGTAACTTTTTTTCTGTTAGGTTTTTGGGAATTTTGAAAATGTTTAACAAGGTTAACCCCTGTTAAGTTTGGATGTAACTTTTCGAGTAGATGATTTTTCATATAAAAAACTTTTTCATCCGAGTTCGTATGCAAAAGTTATGCCCATTTTACAAATTTCCAGAGAGATTTTGCAAATAAAGTCGAAATTCATATTTGTAAATTTTCCCAACAACTAGAGCACATATCACGGCGGCCTTGTGTGAGATGGTGTGACGAGACTCACGAGAGACAAACCCATTTTTCCATTTTCCCCACGGCAATCGTTTTATATTCTTGGCGTGGTACCCGACCCTCCTTCGAGTAAACAACCGCTACACGCGTCAAATTATCACGTGGGCTGCCTTTTCGTACAGAAACAAACTCCACCGTGTACCCATGCGGGTGTGGCCGGGAACGAGACATGAGTACGTGCGTCCTGCGTGCGCTTCTTCTTTAGGTGCAGGTACATACGTGGGTGGGTGTGAGAGAGATGGTTTGTGCGAAACAGGGGCAATGTGTTGATGATATCTCAATCAGAAAAACATAACATATGCAATGTGTGTGAAACAGAGTCATGGACGTGAGATATCGATAGAATTGAAAACAGGGATGAAGTGTGTGGCTCCGCGATCGATAAAGAGTGCCATCGAATTTGTGTTTGCCCACGTCAAAGATACAGGGCGGCTGGCCTACTGGAATTTGAGAGGGCAGAGGTGTAGTTCTTCTCCATGGCATGGATACCTACCTACAACGTTCGACTCTCGGTGTGTGGGGGGGGGGGTAGAGACTGGTCGACTAGTATATGTGTGGGGATGGAGAGAGACCTAGCTATGTATTGTGGGAGATCGATCAACATCCATGGATATGTGTAGCAGAGGAATAAGGTTGGGAAAAAGACAAAGGTAGAGCGTTGAAGGGTTGGTGGTGGAGTGGAGTCTCACAAATGGTGGAAGAGTCCTGCTAGACAAACGGAGGGTATGAGTGCAATATCAATAAGAGAGGATGGGGGATGTCTGTCTGTCTATGCATGTGCGTGTGAGAGACGGGTCGGGAGGTATTCAAGGATGATGAGGGGAGAAGATATGGTTGTGTTAAGCATGCGTAACTACATAGGAAGATCAACCCTCGTGTGTACGACAAAAGGAGAGACATAACTAGCAAGGTAAGTGTATCGAAGCTTGGAGAAAATGAATTATAGTTGACATGTGTTAGAAGCAAATAAGGTCCGGAGAGGCAGACAGGGGGAGAGGGTGTGGGTAGGAGGTGGTGCGAGAGGCCTACCATGTCGAGGGGGGAGGAGTGTGCGAGCCTGTGATTAATGAAAAGAGGGGCGGGAGTGTGCACCTGCGTGGAATCGTATTGGACATATGGGGGCATGGATGGTGAGAAGAGAAGAGGGGAAGTATATATGTGTTTGTTGTAGGCACACTTGGCTAGAGAGGTATATCGACCGGTGTGTGCCAGAAAGAAGGAGACGGGGGCCTACACACACCGCTGGTGGACGACCTAAAGAGAAATAATGAACGTGCGTGATGGAGGGGACGCTAAGGTTGTGTGAGGGGGACAGGCATGTGCATGCACGGTAGAAAGTTAGCGCTAGCTAGCTAAAATAGAAGAGGATCGTGAAGGTGTAAAAGACGAACAAAGATCATAATTCATTATAAAAAAAGTGGATACGGATACTTGAAGAAGATATCATAATGTAGAACATTGATTATAATTTGGGGTAATGTGTGGCTTTTGCAACTCAGGTCTAAATACTTGTCATAATGTAGGGGGCGGGGCACTATACTTTGTGTGATAAACACGGTGTACGTATGGAACATGGTTTAGATTATGAATATATAGTTAGTACAACAAATGTACTATTATTTCGAACCAACATCAAGTGTATTCAAAAAATAGAATTCGAGTTCATGTAGTACACATACTTCATATCTATCTCTATAGTAATCATGTGGTGTGTTATTAAGGTAATACATGAATGATGGTTGAAGTTGTCAACAATCATGATTGTAGATTCTTATTGAAATAGAGAAACGAATTCAAATTTAGTTCGAATTGCACCGGTAGTATATACATTTGGAATGCACTAAAATGTTGGTTTGAGTAGGTTACATGCATTATACAGCAAGCGAAAAAAATTAATCAGACATAACATGGACTGATACTCTCTCCTTCCATCTATATAGGGTGTAATGAGATTTTTAAGACCGCTTTTGACTATTGACAAGATTAATAGTACATGACATGCACAATGTGAAAATTATATCATTGAAAGAACCTTTCACAGACGAAGTTAACGGTGTGCTTTGTGTAAGTTGCATGTCATATATCATTGCTCTAATAGTTGGTCAAAGTTAGCATCGAAAAACGCATTAGGCCCTATATAGATGGAAGGAGGGAGTAGCTTTGAATAGCATTTGTATAGTAAAACGGGGCAAGACTCTCTCTTTGTGTGGTGTGAATAGTTTTATTTTTTCGTTTTATTTTTGGTTGAGGGAAGTGCGAATTGATTTGGTACGTACAAGTGCAATATTACTACACGTTAGCACTAGTGCAGAACCGGCCTTTAGTGCTGGTTCGTGATGGCCTTTAGTGCCGGTTCGCCAACCGACACTAAAGAGTGGGGACTATAGCCCCCGCCCCCCTTAGTACCGGTTCGTCATGAACCAGCGCTAAAGTGCAAACACGTGGCACGAGCCAGGCCCGGGTGCGCGTAGGGCTTTAGTAACACCAACCGGTACTAAATGTTTGGGTGTTTTTTTATTTTTCCTTTAGTTTTGTGTTTTCAATTTAATTTAGTGATTGTTTTACATTATAATGAGTTGTTATATCATTAGGTGAAAGTACCGTGGATTAGTTTCGACTGGAGGATCTAGCTAGCTAAGTGATCAAGTATATGCCATATCAATATTATACTTGATCACCTAATTAGGTGATCAAGTATAATATATGTGGATATGGCACATATATACTTGATCACTTAGGTAGGATCCATCCAGCTAATATGTGGTTTCTTTCATTAAATGATATAATAACTCGTTATCATCATCATATTAATATAAAAGCTCTTGCATCATATCATCAACATGAGTATATATATATACTCTGGCTAGCTAGCTAAAAATCATCCTAGTCGTCATTATCACTATTTAATCATCATAGTCATTACACTACTTGGAAAAGGCCTACTAATGGCGCACCTGTTTTGGCTACTAATGGCGCACTACAAGTGCGCCATTAGTACCACGCCACTAGTATATTTTAGTAATGGCGCACCGCAGGTGCGCCATTAGTATCTGGTATACTAATGGCGCACCACAGGTGCGCCATTAGTATCCCACAGGTGCGCCATTAGTATCTGGTATACTAATGGCGCACCACATGGAAGTGCGCCATTAGTAACAATTTTTTTTAATTTTTTTTTCGTTTTTTCTTAATCTTAGGTCACTATTTCACATATGAGATATCCAACACATATATATACAACAAGCATCCATATAACAATCATATCCAACACATAAGTTTCATCATATATACATACATAGCCAACACATAGTTCCATCGTTACATATTACAAAAGTTTCACATTGTTCATCCAACACCGTTATCCATCAATTCACAAAAGTTTCACATTGATACAAAATAAAAACACAAATGGAAAAGAATCACTCCATCCATGCAAGCTTCCGTGAATTAAATCAAATCTGCAAAATGATAAACAAGAAATTAGAAGAAGAAGAAGAAGAAGAAGAAGATAAGAAGAAGAAGACTAGAAGAATAACAGAAGAAGAAGAACACTAGAAGAATACTAGAAGAAGAATAAGAAGAAGACTATAAGCTTATTATGTAAACTTGATCATTTTGTGCTAACATAAGTAATTTTGGAGCTAACCTATATGAAACTAAGCATATAAGCTCTCTAAGTTAGCATATTAGAGCCAACTTAGGTAAAATGAAGCTAACCTATGTCATTTTGGAAAAGAAGAAGAATAAGAAGAATAAGAAGAAGACTATAAGCTTATTATGTAAACTTGGTCATTTTGTGCTA
>NC_041385.1:99614209-99617742 GCF_002162155.2 Triticum dicoccoides
TAACCTATAGGAAACTAAGCATATAAGCTCTAAGTTAGCATATTAGAGCCAACTTAGGTAAAATGAAGCTAACCTATGTCATTTTGGAAAAGAAGAAGAATAAGAAGAAGACTATAAGCTTATTATGTAAACTTGATCATTTTGTGCTAACATAAGTTATTTTGGAGCTAACCTATAGGAAACTAAGCATATAAGCTCTAAGTTAGCATATTAGAGCCAACTTAGGTAAAATTAAGCTAACCCAAAGGAAACTAAGCATATTAGAGATAACATAGGTAACTAAGTATATATATATATATATATATATATATATATATATATATATATATATATATCATTTTGGAGATCTGACATACCTGACATAGTTCCGTTCTCATTTTTCTTCTCCTTCTCCTTCCTCAGCCTGATGCGCCAAGAGCGGCGAGGCGGTGCAGGCAGTGGGATGTAGTCTTCTACCACAATTGGCGTGGTCATGTCGCCCAGCTGTGGGATCGCCGGCGCCACCACCGATGCGTGGTCATTGTCAAGCACCACCACCACCGCGAGGCCACCTTCAGGAAGGACGGGCACGACCATTGCTAGGTCATCCTCAGCCACCTCCATCTCTTGCCCATGGTCAGCCAACACCATCTCTTGCCCATGGTCAGCCACCACCATCTCTTGCCCTTGGTCAGCCACCACCAGTGCTAGGTCAACCTCAGCCTGATGCCCATCGTCATCCTGCAGCTCCTCATCCCCACTCTGCTCCTCTTCTCCCGCACTCCAGTCCGGATCATCCTTCTTGTTGTCTTTGCTGCTGCCAGAATCACTGCTGCTTTCGCTAAAGCCAGAATCGCTGTTGCTTTTGCTACAGCCATAGTCGCTGCTGCTTTGGCTGTAGCCAGTGTTGCTGCTGCTGCTCCCATTGCCTATCCAAATGCAACAATAATCGTTAACAATCGATGTGAGACAAAGCCAAATGTAGAGGAATAAGAAGAGGCAGAACGAACTGGCATCATCATCGTCAGCGTAGCGCATGCGACACATAGTCGCGTTGAACACCTTCACGATGAGCATGGTGGCGTCGTCATCGTACCTGAAGAGAAGGAAGTACCCCAGCCGCAGGTCGTACGCACAGTAGAACTTCTCCCACCCATGATACAAGTACATGTGGCCCTCCTTGATCACCAACTCCACATACCACAGCCTGCGTAACCCGCTCCCGGCCTGTCGCAGCTTCTCATTATTTGGCGGATCTTCACCTAGCATGTTCATAAAACTGTCAGGCAGCCTCTGCAGTTTGGGACAATGAGTGATGTAGCAAACAACAAATATTATAATGAGATGGGTGAAGGGGATATCTCTCATTTTATATACCTGCGTCATGGATGATACTGAAGTCCCAAGTATGATACTGAAGAACTAGGAAGCATCCAACTCGTACTGCGGTGTGGCAGAGCGGCAGTGGCTGCTTCCCCCCATCTCTGATAAGCAGCAGAAGAGACCAATTAGTACCCTTACAACAGATCATAAAACATGCATGAAAATAACAACTCTATATCAAGTTTATCCAAGCAAAATCTCTCATTGTGAAAGCAGTGGGCAAAGTAACAGAGAGTAAGATGGACAACAAGCACAACAAATAAAAAGAAACAGGAATGATAACAGGTTGTACTGAAAGTCCAATTGTACTAGACTATAAATTAGGGTAACAATGACACAGAAGATGGGAGCACCTAGTACACATTAGCAAACCAAAAAGGTACCACGCTTAAAAGGAAAGACCTATACAAACACCTCATATTAATAAGGTTGCTTGAACAAGTGTTATCTATCAAAACATTTGGGGATTAGCACTAACAATTCAGAAGACCAAATTCTAACAAGGCAATCAACTAACTTGTTCAATTACAGAGTAAGCTCATCTACAGCCCCATCATGATAACCACAAAGAGGAATGTCCACAGACAAACCTTTGGTTAAACAAGGTATGTATGGTCTCAATTCATCTCTCAATTCACCAACATGACTGATAGGCATGTTAATACATCTACCATATAAACCTTTGGTTCAGAAAAAGTTTGCAACCGATGATATCACAATCATAGTGCCATTCTAAACCAATAGCACATTTGATTCAAGGACAAGAATCTCACAAGTACAGCAGTTGTCAGCAAGGAATTTGACCACAATGAGTTATCAGCAAGAATGATCCAATAAAACATTTTTTTAGATGACCCATAAGACAAACTGAAAATAGTTGTTGTTGCTAAACTAATCTGACCACTATAACATGTTCATCATTCAGCCATAGTTGTTGTTGCTGCTACAATTTCAGCAAGCAACGTGCCTAAATCCAGTGCTTGTTTGACTTTACTGAATTACCAACACATGGCACACAACACATTTATATTTTGTCAGGTCACACAACACATGCCTGAGGAGGAAGATTGAATTTTCTACAGAAGCATCATCAGGTACACTTCAACATGTACTAGCAGCAACAAATGGTCAATATTCATTCTTATTTATGGTCAATATTTATAACCTATAAACAAATGGCAAGAATATTGAGTAATCTACTGCAGTTTGATCTACTTCAGATAATCTATTGCAATTTGATCTATTACATAAACATGGTTGATCTTCATTTTGCATAAACCTGGTTGAGTATTACAGAGCAATTAACGGCAAATTGACCTGGTTGGAATTCATACAGCAACAGTAACAGTTAACTAAACTTCTTTTGCATGCATTTATCACTCCAGAAAACTTTCAATAACAAGTGAGAAGCATCTGCATTTTCTTAGTGAACTTTTCAGTGCATTTATCACTTGTTGGAGTGTGCTACAGCTTCTGCAAATCACAAACTCCTTTAGTTTACATCTCAGTTTTAGCAAACACTACAGTTTCAATGACATGTCACCTACTATTTTCATCCAACTACTTTTACTCTTCTGTAGTATAAGACTACAATAGTTTCAGACAACTACCAAATCCTAAATGAACTACTTTTAATCTTCTATAATATCCTTTTCCAAGCATGATTAGACTAGCACTCAACTAAAGTAAAATTCTAAATATTTTCATGCAATAAAATAGTATCTACACTAACATTTGCACATTGTGCACAACACATTCAAGACCAGGGTAAATTCTCATCAAAGAAGATCAGTAGGGAGCAGATGAACAACCTAAATATCTACACTAGCAGGGAGCAGATGAACCCTAACTTTTGGAGCATGTGATTTCTGTCTTGAAATTCCTTTTGGAGCATCGGTTGGAAGGAATGGGGAAGGGTGGAGAGATGGAGGAAGGAGGAGAGGTACCTGGTCGCCGGAGGGGTCCGGGTCGGGGTCGGCGAAGGGGTCGGGGTCGGGGTCCGAGCTCGTCCGGGCAGGGTCCGAGCTCACCGCGGTCGAAGGAGAGCAGGGGCCGGTGGCAGAGGACGGTAGGGGCAGGCGGGGTGGGCGCGTCGGGGCCGCGCTCGCCTGCTGCTGCAGGGGCCGGAGGAGGCCCTCGCTCGTCGGAGGGAGGAGGAGCGGAGAGGAGCA
>NC_041385.1:99618039-99620278 GCF_002162155.2 Triticum dicoccoides
CGGCCGGTGGTGGGGCAAGGGGACGGCCAGCGGAGGGGGCGACGGGGCGAGGGGAGGTGGGGCAAGGGGGCGGCGAGGGGAGGGGGGCGACGGGGCGAGGGGAGGTGGGGCTCGGCATTACTAACAATTTTTATTTTTTTTTCAAAACTACTAATGGCGCACGGTGGGTTTGGTGCGCCATTACTATGTCAACTAGTAATGGCGCACTATACTACGGTGCGCCATTAGTAACAATTTTTTTTCTAAACTACTAATGGCGCACCAGGCACCAGGTGCGCCATTAGTAATATATTACTAATGGCACACCGACACATGGTGCGCCATTAGTATATAGTAATGGCGCACCACATGTCTGGTGCGCCATTAGTGGCCATATCATCTATAGCCCTTTTCCTAGTAGTGTTACCGCTATCTAATCACCACCAACAGTAGCTTAAAGAAGAAACATTCACTTGTACCAGAAGCAAAAATATCATCGAGTTCAACATGATTGTGATGATATTATAAGCGTTTATATATAACACCACAAAAGCAAATCACTCTTCGAGATTAAGTTCAGAACGAAGAACACAGACATGAAAGGACAAGTACTAAGAGCAGCATGAACTAGCTAAATCACTCCTGCTAGCTACTCTCTCTCTGGTAAAATAGCATAGAACAAGTATAGCTCTCCTGATTCATCATACTAGAGTATGCAGATGAACCTGTCTCCTAATCGTGGGTTGCGCTTCTCTTTGCTGCCCCTAGTACTTCTCTGTGATCGTTAACAATTTTCCTCCAATCTTTCACTATTAAGCATTCATCGCTTCTAGAAATCCTGAATGCATTCATGTGCAATGCAGGATATCTTGGCCATAAGCCAACAATTGACATGCGACCTTTAGTCTCGATTCCCTGAGGCACAACTGTCATTGGGAGTCCCTGTTGAAGAACATCGTATAGTACTTAATTAATATACTTAGCAATGAAAGTTTAGCAAAAAAAAATAATGTATGCAAAAGATGCACTGAGGACAAATAGTAAAAATCTTACCATCATTCCTAAATAGATGTGACCGTAGTTCAATACCATTACTATTGGTCGCACGTTTTGAGTACTAACATTTCTAAGTGCCGGAAGAAAATTTGTCTTGATAGTATGAAGATCCTCAAGCCATGAAACATAATGACTTATCTCCTCGCAGTTTAGTTTAGCTCCGGGACAGTAGTAGGTCATGTCTACCAAGCGCCGGACATGGTTGCTTGAATGGAAATAAGCTGTCAATAGAAATTAGTTGTCAATTATTTTTGAATAAGCAATATCAAAGACAAAAATATAGTTGAGAAGAACTCACATAATGGTAGAACTGGAGGCGTCTGCACATCGAACCATATGTCTCTATTACTTTCAATAGCATCTTCCTGACGAATATCAAAGGTGATAACCATACCAGGCTCAAATGCATAAGCCTTGCATAGTGCTTGCCAAGTTTTGTATTCAAAATAGGTGTACGTGTGTGCATTGTATACATTGACGTTGAAAGTATAATCACGCTCAGTTTTCAGGTAAACTCTCTTTACCTTCATAGTTTCCATATCATTGAAACCTATCTTATCCAAGACAAAAATTCTTGCATGGCAGGGGATGCGCTAGTAGAATAGTGAAAACTAAAAATTATAAGTCACACAAATGAAGCTTATATAAGTCATGCTTAATTATGAAAACAGACTTGTTGTTGTGACTTACTATATCAAATTCGAAGGTCTCATCCAGCTTGATGCTGAATCGCCTATCATTAACAAGGAAATTTCTGTCGTGCTGACCGTGCTGGTCTTCACAGTATTCGCACATAATGAAATTTTTTCCGTCGTCAGACGACATTTCCTATGTTTATATTAGGCGAAACATTAAACACTTACTAATTCAATTAATTCAACTACTTCTATTAATTCAACTAAGCATTTACTAAAAATAAACTAGTTATATTAATTCAACTAGTTGAACTAAACATTTACTAAAAATAAACTAGTTATATTAATTCAATTAGTTCAACTAAGCATTTACTAAAAATAAACTAGTTCTATTAATTCAACTAGTTCAACTAAACATTTACTAAAAATAAACTAGTTATATTAATTCAATTAGTTCAACTAAGCATTTACTAAAAATAAACTAGTTCTATTAATTCAACTAGTTCAAATAATATAACTAGTTCTATTAATTCAACTAGTTCAAATAATACGTACCTAAATTTTCTTAC
>NC_041385.1:99621232-99622060 GCF_002162155.2 Triticum dicoccoides
GACAACGGGCGGCGGTGGCGCGCGGCGACGACGGGGACGACGACAACGGGCGGCGGGGGCGGCGAGGGCGGCGGGGACGGCGACGACGTACGGCGGGGGCGATGGCACGGCGGCGCGGTGGCGTCGGCGTCGGAGATCGAGATGTCGCGCGAGGAAAAAGTGGAACGAAGTCGACGATAACTAAATTTTCGTAAGTGACATATATATATATAGGTTGGTCCTTTAGTACCGGTTGGTGGCTCCAATAGGTACTAAAGGGCAACACATTAGTACCGGTTGGAGCCACCAACCGGTACTAATGGTTGTGCGCTGCCACCCGCAGTGCGCTACTTTTAGTCCCACCTCGCAGAGTGAAGGTCAGCCGCGCTGGTTTATAAACCCAGCCGCGGCTGCCCTTTCGAACTCCTCTATATAGCAAGCTTCTGGGCCTAACCACGGCGCGCTGCCCTGTGAGCCTGCTAGCCCTTCTGGGCCTGTATTTGCAGACCCTAGGTATGGCAGGCCCACCGGGCAGCGCCCCAACATTTTTATATAATTTTTTTTCTTTTCTGCATTATTTATTTTCTTCTATTTATTTTTGAGTAATTTTTTTATATAGTTTTTTCTTTTCTGCGTTATTTTTTTCTTCTATTTATTTCTCAGTAGTTTTTTTGTTGTATTTAGTTTCTTTGTGAATATTTTTGCTTTATATATTTTTTTTTCTTTTCTGCATTATTTATTTTCTTCTATTTATTTTTGAGTAATTTTTTTATATAGTATTCTCTTTTCTGCTTTATTTTTTTTCTTCTATTTATTCCGAGTAGTTTTTTTGCTGTATTTAGTTTCTTT
>NC_041385.1:99622185-99622439 GCF_002162155.2 Triticum dicoccoides
TCTTCTTCTTCTTCTTCTTCTTCTTCTTCTTCTTCTTCTTCTTCTTCTTCTTCTTCTTCTTCTTCTTCTTCTTCTTCTTCTTCTTCTTCTTCTTCTTCTTCTTCTTCTTCTTCTTCTTCTTCTTCTTCTTCTTCTTCTTCTTCTTCTTCTTCCTCCTCTTCCTCTTCTTCCTCTTCCTCTTCTTCTTCTTCCTCTTCTTCTTCTTCTTCCTCTTCTTCTTCTTCTTCCTCTTCTTCTCCTTCTTCCTCCTCCTC
>NC_041385.1:99624449-99631532 GCF_002162155.2 Triticum dicoccoides
TCTTCTACTGCTTCTTCTTCCTCTTCTTCTTCTTCTGCTTCTTCTTCCTCTCATTCTTCTGCTTCTTCTTCTTCTTCTTCTTCTTCTTTATATATAGAGTTCAATGAAGACCACTTGTGATAGTTTGAAAAATAACATATTTAAATTGTGCATCTGAACACAGAAAAAATACATTGATCAGTACCACCTTTCAGCCAAAACGCGCTAGTGCTACAGAGAAGTACATATAAAAAATACATTGATCATGAATGATCTTTTTGTATCAAATCTAAATCGTCAATAGGAAACTACCACCGATTTAAGAACCGGCGAAGACTCCTATTGCAGCCACAGATCCTACACATAGAGTTCAATGAAGACCAAATGCTTGTGATAGTTTGAGAAGTAACATATTTAAGGTGGTCAAATTCTTGTTAGGGGAGTGGGATGGGACTAAACATAGAGCCTGTCACAACCTCTTTAGTACCAGTTCGTGCCACGAACCGGTACTAAAGATGCTGGTGCCCGGCCAGCACCTTTAGTACCGAATCATGGCACGAACCGGAACTAAAGATTCGCATTGAACCGGTACTAAAGGCCACGTCCCGCCAAGTCATTTGAACCGGCACTAATGGACGCATTAGTGCCGGCTCATATGCAAACCAGTACTAATGTTTCTCATATTTGACCCTTTTTCTACTAGTGTAGGCTTGTCCCTAAAATTCAACCCGCGTCTTGTTATGTCCTGAAAATGCAGATATCGTGCTCCCAAAACTGGAGCCTTCACAACCCGTGCCTCGCTATCCCGAAATTACAACGCGCACGAAAACTCCCTCCAACTGCCAAATCCCGACACGCGAAATCCCCCTTCTAACCCAGAGTAGAAAGGGCCGCTAGTTCAAATCGATGGGGGGTACGTTTGTAACGCACCCTACATTTTGGACAAGCGCGTCCCTAAGTCATGCTTCACCCCCTCCCATCGCCCCCTTTTTGCCATACGAAATCCCAGGCCGCCATAACCTCTCTGCTCCAGCCGCAAAACCCACCCTCTTCCGCCCGCCACATCACCGCTGCCTAGCCGGAGCCTGTTCCCTAACGACGTCGTCCACCACAACAGCTCGACGTCCCTCATCCACCTCCCCGGATTAGGATCCGTCGTCCATCTCGCCGTCCCGCCTGTTCAGCCGCCCCGTCCTCCACCTCCAAGGAGCTGCTTCGACGATTGCCTCGTCTATTGCGGCTGCTCCATCCCCACAGTGTTGCCTTAACCTGCTCCACCGGAACCGCAGCATCCTCACCTACTCCTCGGACGAAGTTGAGGCCTACTCGGCGCCACCAAAGAGGTTGTACACCCATCGCATCGCACCTTCTCCTTAACTCGACCTCCCGGCGCCGACGGTGCTCCATCCCGCACCCCCATGGAGCGGCTACCTTGAAGCCGGCTCCGCGAGCGACATCTCCACGGTGGCTCTCGCCCAGTGCGAGGCCCCTTCGGCGCCGGCAGCCATACCAGCCGGATCTGCTGCTGCTGCTCCGGCTCTCGCTCGCTCGCGCTGCTGCTGCTGCTCCGGCTCTCGCTCGATCGCTCGCTCGCCTAGCTGCAGCTGCTGCTCTCCCCCTCACTCATGCTGCTGCTCTGCTCCGATTAAGCCACACTTTAGTCGACTGAATTGACTTTTGGGTCAGTCAATTTTCAGGGGTTGGGGGGCTCACCGGAGTTACGGAAGAACCACCCACAGCAGGGACGGAGGCTCGCCGGAGAGGTACCCCACTATCTATCTTAATTAGGGTTCAGGGTGTGGGAGGGGGGCCTAGAGGGCTGGCCAGGGCGGCGGTGGTGAGTTGTTTCGGGGCGGCGAGGCGGCGCTGGGGCCGACGGTTCGGCCGGTGGTGGCAGGCGGCTCAGGGGGGTGCAGGTTGAAGATGAACTGCAGGCCCTCCCTAAACTACATGTCAAGTGCCTCTCTGCTACCATTACGTTCAGTTTCGACAGTAGCATTCAGATTCGACAGTAAATTTCAGTTTTGACAGTTAAGTTCAGAGTCAATAGTTTTTACCTCATCTGTTGTAGTCAGGTGGTTTTTGGTGATGTTAATTTTACATCCATTTTACATCATCTATTGGAGATGCTATTAGAATCCCTCTTGAGATTGACGATGTCTGTCTTGTGCTGCTTCAGCCTTGACGTCTTACGGCTCACCGGAGCTGCTCCAACGACAGAACGATCCAGCACAACAGAGCAGTGCCCTGGACGCCGTCTACATATTCCTCAGATCTTCCTCCACTCCCCCGACAGCCACCTCTGCCTCAACTGCTTCAGCGACCAACCCAATGATGCTGAGGTCGACACGGCTACGGCAAAGACATTGTACACTTGTTGCATCACTTATTACTATACATTCACGTCGATCCATTAGGGCTATTTTGGTTCAACGGAAAAACATAGCAATAGGGAATTTTCCAATGGCACTCTACTATTCAATTATTCATGCATTTTGTTGAAAGGAATGAAGCAAAACATCCACCTGGACCTACTTTTCAAAATCCTATGCATGAAAACAAGACCAAGTGTATTAGTGCAAGAATAACATTCTAACTGTACACGCTTTCATATGGTTTCACTCTATTTTGGCCATGTTTATTTGCATTCCTCTGCTCTTCCAATTCCTGTAAACCAAACACCCAAGTTGACAGAAATCTTGTGTTTATAAATGCTCTGTTTACCATGTGCATTTTCCTATTCTATTTCGGTGTTTTTCCTATCCCTGCGTTTTAAGAATCATGCAAGCCAAATGAGCCCTTACAGAATTACTTCAGTTACAGGTACGTGTCGAAGGGAACTTTGTGTGGTTTGTCCTGCTCCTGCCGCGACGTCGTCCACCTCACCTGAGCTGCTCCATTGACAGAAGCATCCACCAAACCATACATCACGACTCCTGACCGTCTTTCGCCGCCTCAGATCTCCTTCCCTGCCGCCGTCACCCACCGCAACGGCATCACCATCATCGACTCAGCAGATGAACCTGAGGAGTACACGGGTCCACAAGAGAGGCCGCACTCTTTTGTTTCTGCTTATGTTATGCATTGCTTAAACTTACCTGCTACTTTATCGTCCTGTTCAGCTCTTGGACTCCCAAGTCAGGTCCAAATTAATGTTAAAACTTGAGTTCTAAATTAGTTGTGGGGCACATATCGAGGCAGCAATGAATAGTATGTCTGTCTAATATCTGGTTCACCTAGGGTATGCCTATGTTGTTCATCTTGGGTGGGAAACAAATAGTAAAGCAATCATCATCTGTCTTTTTATTAATTTAAAGCAATCATCAGCCTGTTATCATTTTTTTGATCCATCCACTGGTTGTTACCATCACTCTAAATTTCTGCATGCTCTCCTTACATAATCTCACCATATTTTTTCGTATGCATGTCAGATATTGTACACAGTCATGCTGAACATGTAGAGAAAAAGAGAAGAGTTTTGCGCGGCAATAAAATGTCATGCAGACATCGCTCCATGGTGGGTTCAATGGCAAACCATCCCCAACCCTCTCCAGATTGTAATCCAGAGGAAGATATCTGTTCTGAGGCAGATTCAGTCGCCGCTGACCACTCCTATTTACCCCCAAGGTGTTTGCTCTACCTTGGCATGATGATGTTAGTCATATCATGCATATGTTGCCTTGCAGTGCCTACTTCTGACATCATATTTGTCATTTGCTTAGTTTAGAAATGTTATGTAATGCCACCTGTTTAGTTTCTATATCATATATAGGAATTATGCAGTCTCATGTCTTTTAGCCAGCCATAATATATGTGAAATGTGCAATGCCATCCTGTTTAACCAGGCATCATATATTTGAATGATATCTTGCCCATCCTTTTCTTCATTACATTTCCATTTGTCGACAATGTTTGTACATTAAACTACTCTTCCTGTGAATCAGCCATTTGGGTGGGAGATGGAAAAATCTGGAGTGAAAACAAGGCCTTCAGAGCAGACAGTGCTACCTGTCGAAGGAGATCTCTTGTTGGGTCCCGATAGCTCCTCAAGGATGGATTCAGAGATAGATGACCAGTCCTATTCCCCCACTGAGGTGTATGCTCTAACTTGGCATGGTTATACTGCTCATATAATGCATACGGTGTCTTGCATTGCATAGTTTAGACATCATATACACAATATTCAACACCATGTTCTTAGTTCAGACATCATATCGAATGCCCTCTGTTTAGCATATAAATCACATATGTGAATTAAATGATGCGATCCTGATTACTTAGATAACATGTAGGTGAATTATGTCATGCGATCGTGTTTAGTTATTCATCATATCTTTGAATTATGTGATGCTATGCTATCCAGTTTAGATAGACATCATATATGTGAAATTATGTCATGCTATCCGTTTTAGTTAAACAATATACATGTCAACTATTTCATGCCCTCTTTTTCCCACACTATCTATTGCATCTCTGTCTCATACAATGTCTGTACATTCAACTATGTTTCTTGTTTATCAGCCATTTGAATTGGAGCGGGTGATGCCAGTATCTAGCGGAATAAAAACACGGTCTTCAAATAAAACAGTGCTACCTCTTGGTGGAGATAGCACCCCGGTTGTACATGCACAAGAACCAGCCCTACCACACATAACCCAAACTATTGCAGATTGTACCCCTATTGCGATGGACAGAGAACCAGCTTCACCCAATCTAACCCCAACCCCAGCCGATATTAACCCAGTTCCTGTTGACACAACACCATCTCCGCCATAGAGCTCCCAAACAAGAGTAGTTAGTAAGGCAGCTCCAGTGCCCAAAGGGCCAGTACTATCACGGCGAACCCCAACTCCACCAGTTAGTACGCCTATTCCTGTGGAGGAAGCACAACCAGCCAGTCGTAGTTTAGCATCTATCGCATTTGATGTTGTTAAATAGTATGTGCGTATCTTCCCATCTTGGAAATATTATACTGAAGATGAAGGAAAATGCCAGTTGCAGGTGTTTGTCCAGGAGTTATGTGTAAGTAATGTTATTCATGGCAATTACTTTGCTTCGTCCCATACATCCTACCTCCACGATGGTTATAATACATCAAAGTTTCCCATTTTTCTCTATAGAAAAGGACCGATTTGGAAACTCAGGATGAGGTAACCTGTGCTAATACCTCTGCTATCTTCAAGAATGCTTGGTGGCAGTATCGGAATTACCTGAAGAAAACGTACGTCACCGGGAAAGAAACTCATCAAATTCCCTTACGTTCTCCTGAGACACATTTACTGGACGATGACTGGGAACGCCTTGTTCTGTACTGGTCCCAAACCAAGAATGTAGTAAGGTCTATGAGCTCATTTTCTATTTTTAAGTATTATATTCTTGCGTCTTACTGTACTCTGTTCATGTAGAACAAGTGCCTAAACCTGAAGAACAACTGTTCTAATTTAAGATTCCATTGCTATCATAGTTCAAAAAAGCGCTAGGCGTTAATTGTGCGTTTTGCCACCGCCTTGTGCTTTACTGACCAAAGCGCATGCTTATGCGCAGTTATGCACAGATTAAGCGTAGTTATGCGCAATGTGTTTTGCCAACGCCTAGAGCCTAGGCGCGCTTAAGCGCTCGCTTAGGCACGCCTTTTTTAACTATGATTGCTTTGTTGTTGTATCACTGTATTTACTGATACAAACTTTTCTTTAAATTGAAGGATCCAATCAAACTCTAAAAAGTATGGCATAGCAGGTATGTTCACGCATGTTTCTTTAACAGGTTTGCTCTTATGAATAGCTCTTTTGATTTCAATTTCAATTGTGTATACAGTTGACTTTCATATCATGCACATTACTAGCATCACAACAGAGCCAATAGTGTTGTTGTACATGTAGACCCGTGGTACCCATATGAAATCTTGTTGTGCCGTGTAGTTTCCCATGCTTTGTATTCTTTCACTTCTGCTTTGTCTTGAACTGGTATGATTTGAACTGTGTCTCTTTTTTGATTTGGCAAGACAATGCAGTGACCATAGGACATAGATATATGTTTGTTTGATGCTTTTTATTATGTACTAGTACTTGGCAATAGAAGACTTGGTAGTTTAATCCTGTCCACCTTACTAATAAACTGGTTCACCGAAATGAGTTTCATATACTAGTACATGCTAAACTTGTTATGTGTCTGCTTGTTTCTTCTTTTAGAATGCTGACAAAATATTGGGGAAGAGTGCCTTATTAAGCAATGGTAAAGGAAGTAATGCAGATAAGGTTCAGGATAGTGACACATCCTTGTTGGTCTCCAACAAAGCTGATAAAACAGCTAAGGAAGACTATCTTGAAGACAACGAGACAACCCCAAAGTCCTATCTTGGTTTAGTGTTCGAGTTACTGGCCACTACCGCTTGCACAAGCTATTCAAACTCATTGTCTGAATCAGTTCGGTTTCTTGAGTCTCAACTACAAGCTGAAAGACATCGATCAGCTGTGCTGCAACAAGAAGCGGAAGGACTGCGGAAGTCCCTGGAGCATTCATATACATACTTTCTGGTGCAATAGCAAGCGTTGGAGGATTTTAGCACCAAACAGGACAAAGCTAATCAGCTTGCTAAGCTTATTGCCAGCATGGTGGATACCCAGGATAACGTTTCTTGAGCTCTTCTGAAGTTGTTTCAGTTATGCTCTTGTTTTCACTACTAGGAAAACAACTATAGATGAAATGGACACTAATGGGCACCACATGTTTGGTGCGCCATTAGTATATAGCAATGGCGCACCACATACAGGTGCGCCAGTTGTAATATATTACTAATGGCGCACCTGGTGTGTGGTGCGCCATTAGTAGTTTTGAAAAAAAATTGTTACTAATGGCGCACCGTGGGATAGTGCGCCATTACTAGTTGACATAGTAATGGCGCACCACACCCACCATGCGCCATTAGTAGTTTTGAAAACAAATTGTTAGTAATGGCGCACCTAATGGCGCACTGTCCACTGGTGCGCCATTACTAAGTTTTTTTCAAAAAAAAAATCATTTTTTCAAAACTAGTAATGGCGCACCGTGGGGTGGTGCGCCATTACTAGTTTAACTAGTAATGGCCCAAAAGTTCCACCGAATGCA
>NC_041385.1:99631843-99706362 GCF_002162155.2 Triticum dicoccoides
AAATGATGGAAATGTCAAAAAAATAAAAGAAAATAAGTTTCCCATGTGATATGTGGTCTAGTTGTTTGGAAAATTTACAAATATGAATTTTGACTTTATTTGCAAAATCTCTCTGGAAATTTGTAAAATGGGCATAACTTTTGCATACGAACTCGGATTAAAAAGTTTTTTATAAGAAAAATCGTCTACTCGAAAAGTTACATCCGAATTTAACTGGCGGAACCCCGTTAAACATTTTCAAAACCCCCAAAAACCTAACATAAAAAAGTTATGGGGCTTTCAAGATCTAGAGGCAAAAAAAATCAAAAAAATTCAAACTTACTAGTGGCGCACCGTTTGCTACGTGCGCCACTAGTAACAGAAAAAAATGGTTTCGAATTTTTTTTGGAAACTTTTTTCAAAAAATGATACGTAATATGACCGGGAAGTTTGAAATATTTTTCGAAATTTTGTCATAGTCATGAACATGACTAAAGTCCTAGACATCAACAAGGTATAATAGGATTGATATGATAGATATATCAACAAGTGCCTGTTAAGTGAGGTGGTGCTGGGGTTGGATAGAACTGTGAAGTTAAGCGTGCTCGGGCTAGAGTAGTGTGACCCGAGATTAAGCCATAGTGACCCGAGATTAAGAAAAAATTGAAAAAAATTGAAAAAAAAAATTCTGAAAAAAAAATTGAAAAAGAAAATTGAAAAAAATTTGTTACTAATGGCGCACTTCTATGTGGTGCAACATTTGTATATCAGATACTAATGGCGCACCAGGCAGTGCACCATTAGTATAGCCCACAGGTGCGCCATTAGTAAAAAATTCTAATGGCGTGGTGCTAGTGGCGCACCCGTAGTGCGCCATTAGTAGGAAAAACAGGTGCGCCACTCGCAGGCCTTTTCCTAGTAGTGTTTGCTGCCGCGTTTATTTGCACTGGTGGCCAATTTTGACGGCCAGTGTATGTAATATGCTGCTTTGTTCCCTATATTTGCACTGGTGGCGAACTTTGATGCCCAGTGGATGTAATATGTGTAATAGCGGTAATAGGCTAGCCTTAATTGCTTGCTTATTCATTTCCTTCTTGTCTTGTTTAGTTGTTTGCTTGTAGTCACTGCAGTTCTTTTTCTGTGTTTTTCTAGTGGCCACAATAGCCTATTTTTGGTAACTAGGCCAAAATAATCATGGCAACACACGGACTGTTGTAACCATGGGCCTCCTGCAGGCCGTATGATCCATGGGCCTTCGTCTGGCCGTAGGATCCATTGGCCTTCTATACGGGCTGTAGGATCCATCGGCCTTCTATACGGGCCTTAGGGTCCATGGGCCTTCTACGGGCCGTAGGGTCCATGGGCCTTCTATGGGTCGTACGATCCATGGGCCTTCTACGGGCCGTACTATCCATGGGCCTTCTACGGGGCGTATCATCATTTCACCAATCATGGGCCGTATTTGATAACTCTATGAAAAAAACCCAACGGTTTTTTTTACATGAAAACGGCCCATCGTATTAACGGTCCGCAAATGGGCCGACTATAACGACGGGCTGAATTTGGCCCACAAGCAGAAAATGACAGTAACAGGCCGTATGTAACTGAATGTTGCAAATGAGCCCAAAAATCAATGGGCCCTAAGAAGGCCGAAAGATAATTTGGGCTGGAAATGGCCCAATGGAATAATGGGTCGTTAATGGGTATAAAGTGATACACTGTTCATTACGGGCCAGTTTCACCATGGGCTGTTAATGGGCCAAGAGTTACAAAGGGCCTCATATGGGCCAAAAGAAGTCACGGGCCATACATGGGCCGGAAGTTAAAACGGGCTGGAATCATATTGGACGGCCCAGATGATGCTACTAGGCCTAATTCGGATAGGGCGTAACGGGCCCTGGGTTAGCGAGCTGTAAATGGGCTATGTGCGAACAGGCCGTTAATAGGCTTTCTGTGGGCCGGCCTGCCACCTTTTGACCAAGTCAAACGGGGCGGCCTTTTCACAGGAATGGGCCTCTGTTGGGCCGTGCCACGTGTCGCCATATCATAGGCACCTTCGGTCCAATGAGAGGATGACATATGTCCCAACGGTGAGCCGACATGTGTTTCCTCCAGCCAATGATGATTTTACACATGGAAAATCCCCATTGGTCGGGGTTGTTAACGGGTTATCGGATCCAAAACCCGACCCGATAGCTTAACGGTGTTCCGTTACGGTGGATGCCACGTGTCGGTCACCCTTGACGAAAGCACTTCTATTACACGCGATTTATCATCATGGAAGTGGACACTTCCGTGATGATAATTTTGGTAATGTCATGGAACACTTCTACGACAGCACAAGTATGACTATCTTGATTCTGTCATAAATTTGTCATGGATGTACATGCATGACAAAAAACACGACCTACTGTGATAAACACGTATCATCACGGCAGTGTATTTTTTTGTAGTGAATGCTTGCAATAATATAAAAAGTGGGTTTGGAGAGGTCATGACTTTAGTTGATGTTAATCCCACTATCTTGGAAGATTGTATAACTTTTATGCATGTGGATCATGGTGAGAAATTTTCATATGATAGCTATATTGTTGAATTTGAATATGATCCCACATGTAATTATTATGAGACACGGAAATATGGTTGCAGAAATTTTCATGTTACTAAATTACCTCTCTTCATGTTGAGATTGTCTATGTTTTAATCTTCTTCCTTGCATATGCTAGTTTTTGCTTGACTTGATAATTTGTTTACTTATAAAATGCCTATGCGTAGGAAGTATGTTAGACTTAAATGTGTTATAGACATACTACATGATTCTCTCTTTGTGTTTCAATTATTATCTTTCATGAGAGCATCACTGAAATCTCAAGTATATCTTAATGGCTATAAAGAAAGAGCTTGTTTGGAGACAACCCAATAGTTTATTTTTGGTTTTCTTTATGTTATTAAATAAAATATAAAGATGCATCTAATTACACTACAACAGGAACCCACTTTTTGCAATGCGTCAATGTGTTGTCGTATGTCCATGTATGTGTTGCTAAGGCCTACGCCAACGAATTAGTATGTGTTGCCGTTGGTGGCTTTGGAAGGACCTATAACAACGTATATATATACATGCGTTGGTAAACATCATGTAGAAGCGTTGTTAGTAGCAACATATAAATCTAGGGCCGAACAACAATACATATGCGTTGGTGGTGACCCTGCACAAAAGGATTCTAGAAGCTTCGCTGGATAGCATGAACACCTAATTATTTTCTTATATTGCATGAGAAATTATTAGTTCAACGAAGATAGTGCATAGGATACACAATATACTAAATAAACATGTCTCATATACTAAATCAAATATGTGGCATTACAAAGAACATGGTCCAAAGATTACAACAGGTGAAACTATCTAGTAGTAGGCCAATTCTTGACCTTGCAATAAACTATAATGTTTCAAACATTGATACTAAAAAGTACATTCTAATTGTCTTGTTGTAGCCCAACTGTTTGCCTTCGAATCAAAATCTTCTTAGCCTTGCAATCAAAATCTGAGTGATGCATCCTCGGTTTATCTTGGTAATCTACAAAATAACAATATGAGGTGAGCAATTATAGTAAAGAAAATTAGGTTAATAGAGAAGTAAAGTTTAAAGGGGCACTGTACAAATGTTTTTTTACCAGACATAGATTTGTACATAGGGGTGGGATAATTAATAATCTGATTATAAAAACATCTATAACAATTATTAAACAATATTGTAGATTATGCAACCTATATCCGTGTACTATTTTATTTTTGCATCTCACATCATTTCAGAACTATATGAACTATCATTATATAGTTTTAGTGTTCCAGTCTATTTTCTATTAAAAAGACCAAAATGCAGAAGTGGAATGTGCAGATACTTGCAACATCAGTAGCATCGCTTTGTAAAGAAATAACAAAATACGCACTAGCGAAACGGTCATTGCCATGCTATGAAGTACAAACACGGAGACTTCGAGTCTTCACCCTTACTTTTTCCACTGAGGACAATCTATTTCTCTCTTAAATGACATGCACATGTTATGAATACTCATGGCTCGTTCAGATAAAAAATTGTGTATTAAAACACCAAGTACCTTTGACTAATCGGATGCGGCCATTCATTGTGAACCACCAGCTTGTATTTACTACCAAAAATTATCCAAGATTATATTAATAGTAAAAGTGAGATGAATTCAGCAACCAACTAAATGATAAGTATTAGGTCACCAGTTATACCAACTATACATAATGGAATATTTCCATTTTCCAATGGTCTCTGCACTAATTAGCTTTGTGTCACATCAATCCCGTACTACCCATTCTTGGGACGATTTATTAGCCATGCTTGCCATGGTGTATTAGGAGAAATCTTGGTGCCATCAAATAAAAAATCTTTAAATGATCTACATTACAAAAAACGTCATTGTTACCTGAGTACTACAAAGTCACACATTAGAATTTCTTGGTCCATCAATAAAATTCTCAGAACCTGCAGAAGCAACAACACGAGAAAAGCATCATCAGATTGGAACAACTCGAGTTATGAACGCATGCATAGAAAGAAGACATGCATATAGAACTAACAAACAGAAAGGCGAATCAACAAGAAAACTATGAATTGTCTACCCTGAGCCCCTGACTTGACCTTGAAGGAATGCATGATCTAATTAGTGTAGACAACGACATGGAATAATTATTATACAAGGGAGGACATCACAGAATAATTGATTAGCTACTGGGTAAAAGAACATACGAGACTGAGCCTACCATAAGATGTCTGGTTTCCGTCCGATCTTGCAGCGTCACCCGAGCAGAGATAAGGACTCAGACCACAAGAGGCAAGAAAATCAGTAAGGATTAACCCACACACACATAGCAGCAGGAAAATAAAAACCTAATGCATCACAAGAAATGAGTATTGAGTAAAAAGGTACACAATCATTCTTCCTAAAAATTGCATGATTGTTAACTTCCGCCTCAAACCATGCCTCCAGTCCCTATGCATTGTCATCACTTGAAACATCAATCGGCATGTTCACGTCTTACTACAATTACATATGATATGAGCATGCATCAGCCGTTCAGGTATAAACCTGGTGAAAAAGGTTGTCGAACTTGCTTTTCTACATGGTTTTTGTCTTACACTTAACTGATTGTTATGATGCTTAAAAGTAGTATTACGTATAATCTCAAACAACTTCCGTGTTGAAGTTCAGTTGGTTAAATCATGACACATGTTCTTAATTAAACTGGAACAAAAAACAGATCAAGGTTGAATGTAAGTGAATTAGAACCATCATGAAGTAACAACTAAGAATAGGTTACCCCAACACTACCTGGGACATCAAGGGATGAAGTTTACAAAAAAGGGTTTCCCCCCACTTTGTATTACAAAGCAACCAACATATACATCCAAGGATAGGTGCTGGGGTGGAAGCAGCGCAAAAGAAACGAAAGAGAAACAACAAGAGAAAAGAATGCCGACAACGGCGGATCAACGGAAACGAAGAAGCTTCATGACCACTGCGCCCACCAAAGATCTCCCACGAAGCTTCAAGGCTCCGATGCACTGGTACCAATCAACACCTCCAAGAAGGACCGCGACGATGACGATGCTGCTGCCAAGGGTCTTCTCCGGTACACGATGAGGCCAGAGGAAGGGTCGCCCCCGACGCCCTCCAGGAAGGTCCGGCGGCACCCACCAGCGTCGCCGCGTCAGTGTCGGATAGGCCGATAGGGGTTTCACCCGATCCCAACCTTCACCTCGGATGCTCCAGAGCCTGCCACCGAACCGACCACCATCTTTTGCCACCATGGTCAAGAAGCCTCCACGTCGTCTCACCACGGCACCACGAAGTGAGGTCTGCACAACAAGGAATAGGAGTCGGGACTAGGGGCCGCAGCACCTCGGCACGCGGGGAGAGCACAACCTCCGCCATCAATGACGGTAGCTGACCGGACACAATAGCAAGAGCATACCAGGCCCGTGGGCCCACAGGCCCGCCCGAGAACTCCATGCCCATAAAGCTCCCGCCATTGCGCTGCAGCAAGCACGATGTCGGCATCGCCGCCCCCCGTTCGAGCTGCACCTCCTCCTCACCACACAGACGACGACAAAGCCACGCTGGGGACCGGCCCACTAGGACCCAGATAGGGCCGGGAGGGCCCAGATCTGGGCCGGGGGCGCACCGCCGGCCACCGCACGCCACCCTGCCGCCCTGCCACCAAGGGCAGCACCGCCACTGCGCCTACCGCCGGTGACCGCTGCCATCACCTGCCCCGGGAAGTAGACGAGCGCGGGGGTACATAAGGGCCCTCCGCCACCGGCAGCACCCCGGCCAGTGCCGGGGCACCCGCCGACGGCGGCGGAGGAGATCTCACGGGGATGGGGGCCGAGAGAAAAGGGAGGGGCGCGCCGCCCCGGCCACCTCTCGGGAAGGTAGCGCAGGGGCGGGAATAGGAGGGGGAGGGGAAGAGGGGGAGGGGAGGGCCGGGGCGCGCGCGCCAGCTGCTGGCGGCAGCAGGAGGGGGCTAGTCTGTTTACAGCCATAATGCGGTCTGTTATTGGCCCATGTTTGGCCAATCGATCATATGGCCCGTATAAAGCCCATTGATGATACGGCTCGTAGAAGGCCCATTGTGTCTACGGCCCGTAGAAGGCCCATTGTGTCTACGCCCCATAGAAGGCACATTGTTTCTACTACCCATAGAAGGCCCATTGTTTCTACGGCCCGTAGGAGGACCAGTGTCACTACAGTAAATAAGTAGCCCATGGTTATTGTGGCCTAGTTTTAAAAAATAGGTTATTGCGGACACTAGCAAACCGCGGAAAAATAACTGCACTCACTACAAGCAAACAAATAAACAAGAGAACAAGGAAATAAATAAGCAAGCAACTTATGCTTGGCTATCATGGCTATTACACATATTATATCCACTAGGCATCAAAGTTCGCCACCAGTGCAAATAAACGTGCCGACAAAAGAATATACAAAACTGAGAGTGCTACGTCTCGAGCTTGCGTTGGTTTCCCCGCAGTGGAGAGGATGATGCAGCACAGTAGCGTAAGTATTTCCCTCAGTTTTTGAGAACCAAGGTATCAATCCAGTAGGAGGTCACGTGCAAGTCCCTCGTACCTGCACAACACGATAGCAACTCGCAACCAACGCTGAGGGGTTGTCAATCCCTTCACGGTTACTTATGAGAGTGAGATCTGATAGAGATAATATTTTTGGTATTTTTGATATGAAGATGCAAAGTAAAAAGTAAAGGCAAAGTAAAAACAAAGCAAGTAAATAAAGTGATATAGATTGATATGATGAGAATAGACCCGGGGGCCATAGGTTTCACTAGTGGCTTCTCTCAAGAGCATAAGTATTCTACGGTGGGTGAACAAATTACTGTTGAGCAATTGACAGAATCGAGCATAGTTACAAGGTTATCTAGGTATGATCATGTATATAGGCATCACGTCCGTGACAAGTAGATCGAAACGATTCTGCTTCTACTAATATTACTCCACTCATCGACCGCTATCCAGCATGCATCTAGAGTATTAAGTTAAAAACAGAGTAACGCCTTAAGCAAGATGACATGATGTACAGGAATAAATTCATGAATACCCCATCTTGTTATCCTCGATGGCAACAATACACGATGGCAACAATACAATACGTGCCTTGCAACTCTTTCTGTCACTGAGTAAGGACACCGCAAGATTGAACCCAAAGCCATGCACTTCTCCCATTGCAAGAACTACCAATCTAGTTGGCCAAACCAAACGGATAATTCAAAGAGACTTGCAAAGATAACTCAATCATACATAAAAGAATTCAGAGAAGAATCAAATATTTTCCATAGATAAGTTGGATCATAAACCCACAATTCATTGGTCTCAACAAACAAACCACAAAAATAAGATTACATCGAATAGATCTCCACAAGAGAGGGGGAGAACATTGTATTGAGATCCAAAAAAAGAGAAGAAGTCATCTAGCTACTAGCTATGGACCCGAAGGTCTGAAGTAAACTACTCACACTTCATCGGAGGGGCTATGGTGATGATGTAGAAGCCCTCCGTGGTGGATGCCCTCTCCAGCGGAGCTCCGGAACAGACCCCAAGATGGGATCTCGTGGATACAGAAGGTTGCGGCAGTGGAATTAGGTTTTTTGCTCCCTTTTTGGTCTATTCGGGATACGTAGGTATATATAGGAGGAAGGAGTACGTTGGTGGAGCTCTGAGGGGCTCACGAGGTAGGGGTGCACCCAGGGGAGCGCGCCCTCCACCCTCGTGACCTCCTCGGAAGCTTCTTGGAGTAGGGTCCAAGTCTCCTAGATCACGTTCGGTGAGAAAATCACGTTCCTGAAGGTTTCATTCCGTTTGGACTCCGTTTGATATTCCGTTTCTTCGAAATACTGAAATAGGCAAAAAACAGCAATTCTGGGCTGGGCCTCTGGTTAATAGGTTAGTCCCAAAAATAATATAAAAGTGGAAAATAAAGCCCAACATAGTCCAAAACAGTAGATAAAGTAGCATGGAGCAATCAAAATTATAGATACGTTGGAGACGTATCAAGCATCCCTAATTCCTGCTCGTCCTCGAGTAGGTAAATGATAAAAAAGAATTTTTGATGCAGAGTGATACTTTGGCATAATTTCAATGTAAATCTTAATCATGGCATGAATATTCAGATCCAAAAGATTCAAGATAAAAGTTCATATTGACATAAAAATAATAATACTTCAAGCATACTAATCAAACAATCATGTCATCTCAAAATAACATGGCCAAAGAAAGTTCATCCCTACAAAATCATATAGTTAGGCTATGCTTCATTTTCGTCACACAAAGATGGTCCCAACTTCTATACCCCCGATGACAAGCCAAGCAATTGTTTCATACTCAAATAATCTCAAACTCTTTCAAATTTAACGCAATACATGAGCGCGAGCCATGGATATAGAACTATGGGTGGAATAGAATATGATGATGGGGATTGTGTGGAGAAGACAAAAAAGGAGAAAGTCTCATATTGACGAGGATAATAAATGGGCTAGGGAGATGCCCATCAATTGATGTCAACATGAGGAGTAGGGATTGCCATGCAACGGATGCACTAGAGCTATGAATGCTCAACAAAAGAAAACTAGTGGGTGTGCATCCAACTCGCTTGCTCACGAAGACCTCGGGCATTTTGAGGAAGCCCATCATTGGAATATACAAGCCAAGTTCTATAATGAAAAATTCCCACTAGTATAAACAAGACAATTTATGAGACTCACTATATGAAAAACATGGTGCTACTTTGAAGCACAAATATATGAGACTCACTACATGAAGAACAAGGTGCTATTTTGAAGCACGAGTTTGGTAAAAGGATAGTAACATAGCCCTTTCTCTCTTTTTCTCTCATTTTGTTTTGTTGGCCTTTTTTTATTGGCCTTTCTCTTTTTTTTATTTCGTCCGGAGTCTCATCCCGACTTGTGGGGGAATCATAGTCTCCATCATCCTTTTCCTCACTAGGGAAATGCTCTAATAATGATGATCATCACACTTCTATTGATTACAACATAAGGATTACAACTCGAAGCTAGAACAAGATATGACTATATATGAATGCCTCCGGCAGTGTACCGGGATGGTGCAATGAATCAAGAGTGACATGTATGGAAAATAATGCATGGTGGCTTTGCCACAAATACGATGTCAACTACAAGATCATGCAATGGCAATATGACAAAAGTAATGCATGTCACGATGATGATGGTGGAAGTTGCATGGCAATATATCTCGGAATGGCTATGGAAATGCCATGATAGGTAGGTATGGTGGCTGTTTTCAGGAAGATAAAAGGAGGTTTATGTGTGATAGAGCGTATCGTATCACGGGGTTTGGATGCACCGGCGAAGTTTGCACCAAATCTCAAGGTGAGAAAGGGCAATGCACGGTATCGAAGAGGCTAGCAAAGGCGGAAAGGTGAGAGTGTGTATAATCCATGGACTCAACATTAGTCAAAAGAACTCATATACTTATTGCAAAAATTTAGAAGCCATCAAAAATTCAAATACTACGCGCATGCTCCTAGGGGGATAGATTGGTAGGAAAAGACCATCGCTCATCCCCGACCGCCAATCATAAGGATGCACAAGCCAAGTACACTTCATGTTTCAAATTTGTTACACAACTTTAACCATACGTGCATGCTACGGGATTTGCTAACTTCAACACAAGTATTTCTCAAATTCACAACTATTCAAATAGCACTACTTTCATATTATCACCTCCATATCTCAAAACAATTATCAAGCATCAAACTTAATTAAATTCACTCAAAAAGAAAGTTTCACAAATCTTGAATACCAAGTATATTAACATTAAGCAAATTACCATGCTATTAATGACTCTCAAAATAATCTAAGTGAAGCATGAGAGATCAAGTTTCTTTAAAGCAAATCCACCACCGTGCTCTAAAAGATCTAAGTGAAGCACTAGAGCAAAAATTATCATGCTCTAAAGATATAAGTGAAGCACATAGAGCAAAGCTATCAAGCTCAAAAGGTATAAGTGAAGCACATAGAGTATTCTAACAAATTCCAAATCATGTATGGCTCTCTCAAAAGGTGTGTACAGAAAGGATGATTGTGGTAAACTAACAAGCAAAGACACAAATAATACAAGACGCTCCAAGAAAAACACATATCATGTTGGTGAATAAAAATATAGCTCCAAGTAAATTACCGATGGAAGTGGACAAAAGAGGGGATGCCTTCCGGGGCATACCCAAGCTTTGACTTTTTGGTGTCCTTGGATTATCTTTGGGGTGCCATGGGAATCCCCAAGCTTAGGCTCTTGCCACTCCTTGTTCCGTAATCCATCAAAAGAATTCACCCAAAACTTGAAAACTTCACCACACAAAACTCAACAGAAATCTCGTGAGCTCCGTTAGAGAAAGAAAACAAAATACTACTTCAAGGTACTGTAATGAACTTATTTTTTATTTATATTGGTGTTAAACCTAATGTATTCCGACTTCTCTATGGTTTATAAACTAATTTACTAGCCATAGATTCATCAAAATAAGCAAACAACACACGAAAAACAGAATCTGTCAAAAACAGAACAGTCTGTAGTAATCTGTAACTAACGCAAACTTCTGGAACACTACAAATTCTACCAAAATAGGAAGTCCTGGACAATTGGTTTATTGATCAGCAGCAAAAATTATCAATGAAAAAGCATGTTCCTGTGATTTATCAAAACTAAATTCGTGCTCGCAAAGTTTCTGTTTTTCAGCAGAATCAAATCAACTATCATCGTAGGTTATCCTATAGGTCTTACTTGGCACAAACACTAATTAAAACATAAAACCACATCCAAACAGAAGGTAGATGGATTATTTATTCCTAAACAGAACCAAAAACAAAAAACACAAAATAAAATTGGGTTGCCTCCCAACAAGCGCTATCGTTTAACGCCCCTAGCTAGGCATAAAAGCAAGGATAGATCTAGGTATTGCCATCTTTGGTAGGCAATTCTTCAATGAGGCATCTACCTCCCTTAGAATTTTCTTTCTTTCTAGAAATTATCAAACCTTTAGGCATAAGATCGAAAAATTCATTCGTAGCAAATGGTTCCTTAATGATAGCAAAAAGATCGGGATGAATACTTATAGATTTAAGATCCGCATTTTCCTTACTAGATGATTCACCCTTATTTTTAGGAACATACATAAGCTTGGCAATTTTAGTAGGAGGACTAGGAGTATTCTTTACGGAGGAAAAAGTGGTTCCCAAATTGGTAATGATGCCCTCAAGTTTATCGATACGAGTAGAATCTAGATTTATTTTTTCATTAACCATGGGTTCCTTCTCCTTAATATTTTTCAAAGTCATTCCTACCTTAGATCCATATTGAGTAATTTGATTATGAATCTTTTTATCTAGATTTTCAATGGATTCAATGGTGACAACTTTGGTTTCAATAATTTCAAGCCTTTGCATAACATGCTCCGAAGTTAACATAGTTCCATTAACCAAAAGAGGAGGTGAGCCAAATAAATCTATTAAAGCATTATAGGAATCAAAAGTATGGCTACCCAAGAAATTCCCTCCGGTAATGGTATCAAGGATATATCTATACCAAGGATTAGCGCCTACATAAAAATTGCGAAGAAGAACTGAAGTAGATTGCTTCCTGGTAGATCTATTTTGAGCATTGCAAATTCTATACCAAGCATCTTTTAGATTTTCTCCCTCCCTTTGTTTAAAATTTAGCACTTCATTCTCGGGAGATAATGGAGAAGATATAAGAATAGTCATGATGACAAGCAAGCAATCTAACACACGAGCAAACAGAAAGGCAAAGGGAAAAAGAGGTGGAGATAGGGAAAGAGAGGGCGAATAAAACGGCAAGGGTGAAGTGGGGGAGAGGAAAACAAGAGACAAATGGCAAATAATGTAATGCGAGAGATAGGGATTGTGATGGGTACTTGGTATGTTGACTTTTGCATAAGCCTCCGCGGCAATGGCGCCAGAAATCCTTCTTGCTACGTCTCGAGCTTGCGTTGGTTTTCCCCGAAGAGGACAGGATGATGCAGCACAGTAGCGTAAGTATTTCCCTCAGTTTTTGAGAACCAAGGTATCAATCCAGTAGGAGGTCACGTGCAAGTCCCTCGTACCTGCACAACACGATAGCAACTCACAACCAACGCTTAGGGGTTGTCAATCCCTTCACGTTTACTTACGAGAGTGAGATCTGATAGAGATAATATTTTTGGTATTTTTGATATGAAGATGCAAAGTAAAAATTAAAGGCAAAGTAAAAAAACAAAGCAAGTAAATAAAGTGATATAGATTGATATGATGAGAATAGACCCGGGGGCCATAGGTTTCACTAGTGGCTTCTCTCAAGAGCATAAGTATTCTATGGTGGGTGAACAAATTACTGTTGAGCAATTGACAGAATCGAGCATAGTTATGAGGTTATCTAGGTATGACCATGTATATAGGCATCACGTCCGTGACAAGTAGATCGAAACGATTCTGCATCTACTACTATTACTCCACTCATCGACAGCAATCCAGCATGCATCTAGAGTATTAAGTTAAAAACAGAGTAACACCTTATGCAAGATGACATGATGTAGAGGCATAAATTCATGCAATATGATAAATACCCCATCTTGTTATCCTCGATGGCAACAATACAATACGTGCCTTGCAACTCTTTCTGTCACTGAGTAAGGACACCGCAAGATTGAACCCAAAGCCATGCACTTCTCCCATTGCAAGAACTACCAATCTAGTTGGCCAAACCAAACAGATAATTCGAAGAGACTTGGAAAGATAACTCAATCACACATAAAAGAATTCAGAGAAGAATCAAATATTTTCCATAGATAAGTTGGATCATAAACCCACAATTCATCGGTCTCAACAAACACACCGCAAAAATAAGATTACATCGAATAGATCTCCACAAGAGAGGGGGAGAACATTGTATTGAGATCCAAAAAGAGAGAAGAAGCCATCTAGCTACTAGCTATGGACCCGAAGGTCTGAAGTAAACTACTCACACTTCATCAGAGGGGCTATGGTGATGATGTAGAAGCCCTCCGTGGTGGATGCCCTCTCCGGCAGAGCTCCGGAACAGGCCCCAAGATGGGATCTCGTGGATACAGAAGGTTGCGGCGGTGGAATTAGGTTTTTGGCTCCCTTTCTGGTCTATTGGGGATACGTAGTTATATATAGGAGGAAGGAGTACGTCGGTGGAGCTCTGAGGGGCCTACGAGGTAGGGGGGCGCGCCCTCCACCCTCGTGACCTCCTCGGAAGCTTCTTGGAGTAGGGTCCAAGTCTCCTGGATCACGTTCGGTGAGAAAATCACGTTCCCGAAGGCTTCATTCCGTTTGGACTCTGTTTGATATTCCGTTTCTTCGAAATACTGAAATAGGCAAAAACAACAATTCTGGGTTGGGCCTCCTGTTAATAGGTTAGTCCCAAAAATAATATAAAAGTGGAAAATAAAGCCCAATATAGTCCAAAACAGTAGATAAAGTAGCATGGAGCAATCAAAAATTATAGATACGTTGGATATGTATCATAGAGCACTTCATAAGGCACTAGGCCTGGCCAGGACGGGCCCCGCAAGCAGCCCAACAAGCTAATGAGACCTCAGTTGTGTCAAAGATAGATGCTTCATCCCTAGCTGTATGGCACCATAGTGTGCAAGGCAGACCTCTGATATCATCATTACATCTTTGACTTCAAGTCGGAGCTGAGCTGAAGCAAGCCTTTCCTCCTTAAGTTGAGACTGACGAAGTCGAACTAATTGAGGTAGCGACTTCACAGAGGTTGTCTCACACCTCCTGGCGAGTAGCTTTGTAAGTGCATCTAGTGCCCCTTAGTGATTTTGGTGTATTGAAGACTTATAGTTTAAGGGACTAATGTGTTTATGAGTGTACACAGGTCTATAAGTCTATGAGGAGTTTGATATTTACAAAGAAAGTCGACCCCTAAAAATGAATATCTTCGACTGAAGATTTTGGTATTCCTGAAGACTTTCATGAAGACTTTGAAAGTGAAGAAATATGTGTGTCCGTGAAGACTTGATATTCATGCGAGGAATATGAAGCTTGAAGACTTTCGTTTTCATAGTTTTTTTTTCTCTTTCTTGAGTCATAGGAAACACCGTACTGTTAAAGGGGGTCGAGGAAATACTAAGGAAAAATTTCCATGTGATGCTCAACTCAAAATCCTACATCTACCAATCCCTTCGAGTGAAGCTCTTGGAAATCTCATATAGTTCAGTCAGTTTGTTCAGTGACAGAGACGAAGTTCTTCTAGTCGCTGAGGAATTTGTTCTGACTGAGGAGTCAGGAATTCGCCAGTGCGAATTGCCTACACAGTGAGGAACATGATAGCCCTGAGGAATTTGAGAGTCAAATTTCCGACCGTTGCTGTGCTTTGCGCCAGCTGTCCCAAAATATCTTATCCACATAACGATCATATCATTGAAGGACATTTATGTCCTATCATGTCGGGCTGCTCCCTAGGCTATAAATAGCCGCCTCCTACAACCACTAGTTGGTTGGCTACTCCGAGAGAAACTGACACTTGTCATTTGAGAGCACCCCATCCTCTGAGGACTTTGAGTGAAAATCATCGAGTGACGAAAATCCAAACCCAAACACCCACAAACCCAAAGTGATTGAGCATCACTAAAGAGATTGATCCTGCGTGGATCCGACGCTTGTTACCTTTGAAGACTGTGCTTCTTCCAGACGGTTAGGCGTCATGGTCTAGAGCATCCAAGAGGAATTGTGGATCACCGAGTGACCAAAGTGTGTGAAGGTTTGAAGTCGCCTGAAGACTTACCACGAGTGATTGGACGGGGTCTGTGTGACCTTAGTCCAAGGAGAATACGGTGAGGACTTGGTGTCCTGAGCTGCGTGCTCTGTGACTGGGTGTCCGGGACTGTGTGTCCTCGAGTTTAAATACTCAGCCGCTCCAACCAGACGTACAACTGAGACAGCAGTGGAACTGGTCTACCAAATCATTGTCTTCACCAACCCTACTGGTTCTATTTCCTCAACTCTTCCATTTCCTCATGTTTCCTCAAATTACTGTGTTGAGTAGTTGTTCATATCTGTGTTTGAAGACTTTGACTGAAGACATTCTCAGTTTCCTCAGTTCAATTTCTTTAGTCTGTTTGTCTTCACCTTGTGTTATCCTGTGTTTACGCTTTCTGTACTCTGTGATTGTCTTCATTTCATCATGATGACTGTGCATGTCTTCTGTTATGCTTACTTCTGAGTACTTATTCCGCTACAAGTAGTTCTTCACTAAGGAATTTCCTCACCAGCAAATTCCTCAGTGAAGAATTCATAAAAAACGCCTATTCACCCCCCTCTAGTCGATATAACGCACTTTCAATTGGTATCAGAGCAAGGTACTCCCTTGTTCTATGTGATTGTGGTTTAACCGCCTGGAGTTTTAGTTATGTCAACCGCAGGTATGATCAAGGTCTCTGCTGGGTGTCCTACCTTCGATGGCACGGACTACCCCTACTGGAAGAATAAGATGCGAATGCATCTTGAAGCAATTGACAACGATCTCTGGTGCGTTGTGGAAAATGGTGTTCCCTCTGTCACACCTTCCCTGAATGCTGCTGATGTGAAGAGATTCAAGCAACTCGACTCTCAAGCGAAGAATATCATATGTGTTCATATGAGTAAAGGGAAGTATGGTAGAGTGAGTGCTTTGGAAATTGCTAAGCTTATCTGGGATAGGCTCTCCAAAGTAAACGAAGGAGTCTCAACCCAACGTGACTCTCGTGTTGACGTTCTTCGCAATCCCTTCAATCGCTTCAAAAGACTCGACAATGAAAATGTTCAGCAAACCTTCGATCGCCTCACTGATATCTCAAATGAGCTTCAAGCGCTCGGTGCCACTGACATCACCAATCATGAGGTGGTGAAGAAATTGCTGAGATCACTCGATTTGTCATTTGACACTCTGGCACTGATGATTCAAGAGCGTGCTGATTACAAGTCATTAGATCCCGCTGATATCCTCGAGAGGCTAAATACTCATGAGTTCCAGCTTGCTGAAGAGAGAGAGATCTCTATGGTTCAAGCTATGGCAAACCACGTGCCCTGAGGGCCAAGGCAGTGTCTAAATCTGAGTGAGAAGATTCTGGTAGTAGCCTTGGTGACCCTGAAGAATTGAACCAGGAGCTAGCACTGCTCGTGAAGAAGTTCCAGAAATTCTCAAGACGTGGTCATTTTGGAAAATCTTCAAGGAGCAGTGATTCCTCATCAAGTGACTACAAGAGAAGGTTATGCCACAAATGCAAGAAGCCCGGTCACTACATTCAAGATTGTCCTCAGTGGGACAAGGAACTAAAGAAGAAGAAATACAAGGATTACAGTTCCGATGATGCCAAGAAGAAGAAGAAATCTTCAAAGTCCTCATCATCAAAATCCTCGAAGTATTCATCCCACAAGAAGAGCAGCTCCAAGAAGGCTCGGGCATTCATTGGCAAGGAAATGGATTCTGAGGCTGAATCTGAGGATAATGAGGAAGAAGAGGAATCCAAGGAGTCTGAGTCAGGTGTGGCAAGTCTAGCTCTTGCTACTGCAATTGTCAGCAAGTCTATCTTCAACTCTGAAGAAAATGGCAACACCAACAACGCTAATGAAGGCAATGATGACTATGCCCCCACCTATTGCTTCATGGCAAAGGCTGCTAAGGTAACTAAATACCCCTCCTCTGAATCAAGTGAGGATGAATCTGATGAAAATCTTAAGCCTAGCTACTCTAAACTTGCTAAGATTGCTGTGAAACAACAAAAGGCTATTGAAAAACTTCAAAACATGCTAGACAAAAGTGATGATATATTGGGTGAAGAAATGGAGCGCACTAAAGACTTAACTGAAAATCTTCAGAGACTTTAGTCTAAGTTTGACAACCTTTAGAGTCATCATAAAACACTCTTAACTGATCATGAGAAGCTTTCTTATGAATTTCTTCAAAGAAAGCAAGATCTTGAGAAGCTAAGAGTGAGTTATGAAGATCTTCAGAAGGAGCGCGATTCATTACTTGCTCAACAAATCAGCGCCACTCAGGAACAATTTGATCCTCCATGCTTAAAGTGCATTGAACGTGAATCTACTAATTCTTAACCTGAATCTTCAAATGCTACAAATTCTTCACCTGCCTCTGCTATCACTAATTCCTCATCTGAGGACATTGCAAGTATCACTGAAAATGCAGGGCTGAAGGAATTGTACATGACAGGCATGTACAAAAGCCTCAAAGGGCATCAGACTCTTTGTGATGTGCTTAAAAAGCATATCCTCAACAGAAACCCTAGGAAAGAGGGTATTGCCTCTGAGAGGAAACTCAATGCTGATGGAACATATTGGAAGCCTGAGCAGTACCCCAAAACCTCATGGGTTGTTGCAAAGGAACCTCCAGTTGATCCATCTAACTTATCTGGCTTTACATGTGAATCTCCTCATTCTTCTGATGAGTCACTGGACTCCAACTATAAACTGTTCAAAAATCGGAATGGTGAAGTATTTGCTAGATATGTTGGCACTAACAGCAGGAACGGTTCCCCTATGAAGAAAATCTGGGTTCCCAAAAGTTATGTTCAAAGTCTTCAGGTGAATGTCCTCATGAAACCACCAGTGAAGAACAGGAACCCCAGATCAAACTCTTCATATGGACCAAATTCTTCATATGGATCCAAGTCCTCATATGGACCAAATTCCTCACATGGATCAAATTCCTCAAAAGGATCAAAGTCCTCATATGAACATCATCGTGCTAACAACTTTGTTTCGCAGGGTAGAGCTAAGGGCTATGAATATGAGCATTATTCTTCAAATCATTATGTTCATAAGTCCTCGAAGAATTTCTCTGCTTATTCATATGCTTACCCTAACCCCTCATATGTGAAACAAAATGGTTTGGCATCTTTGCCACCTTTCTCATATGGTGCTCGCAGAGTGATGAACTCTTTGCCACCTCTCCAGATGTGGGTGGTGAAGAAAAAAAACTAATCTCTTATGCAGGGTCAGGTCTCCAGACGTGTGTTAACGTCTGAAGAATTTGCTGGGGGCCTAACAAAATGCCTGAAAGGACGCAGGCTAATCATGATGAAATGAACCTTCATTTCACACGTCCTCCATACTGATTATCTGTGCTATTGCTTGATGAAATTGAACTGATGATACTGATGTCATATTCTTCACTGATGAAGTATATGAGTTTGTAAGCTGCACTAATTCATCTGCAGGATGATCAACCCAAAGCAAACGAGTGGGTCCTCGACAGTGGTTGTACAAATCACATGACTGGTGACAAGAATCTATTGATGGATGCTCCATTAACACCTTCACATCTGAAGCATATCATCTTCGCTGACAAAGGCAAAAGTCAGGTATTGGGTCTAGGTAAGGTTGCGATTTCTAAGGATCGACACATGGACAAAGTCATGCTTGTCGAGTCCTTGGGATACAACCTCATGTCTGTCTCAATGCTTTGTGATATTGATATTGTTGTTCTCTTTGGCAAGTACCGTTGTGTTGTGATCATGGAAGCTGACAATTCCAAAGTCTTCGAAGGCTTTAGGAGAGGAGACTTGTACATTGTTGATTTCTCTACAGGACCACAACCTGACGTGTGCTTACTTGCAAAAGCTTCAGAAGGCTGGCTATGGCATCGACGACTTGGTCACGCTGGCATGAGGAATTTGCACACGCTCGCAAAGAAGAAGCATGTCATTGGCATAGAGAATGTCAAATTCCTCAAAGATCACCTGTGTGGTGCCTGTGAAGCTGGAAAAATGACCAAGGCCAAGCATCCAGCAAAGACTATCATGACTACCACTCGACCATTTGAATTGCTTCACATGGATCTCAATCATTATTCTGCTGTGACTAATGATGCATCTCTATATGGCTTTGTTATCGTTGATGATTACTCTCATTACACATGGGTGCACATTGTTACTTACAAGCATGAAGTGCAGGAAGTCTTCAAACGATTTTCCTCGAGGGCTTCAACCAACTTTGGTGTGAAGATCAAGCACATCAGGAGTGATAATGGAACTGAGTTCAAGAATTCAGGTCTTGATGGCTATCTTGATGAACTTGGTATTACTCATGAATTATCTGCTCCTTATACTCCTCAGCAAAATGGCGTCGTGGAGCGCAAGAACAGAACTCTTGTTGAGATGGCTTGCACTATGCTTGATGAATATAAAACCCCTCATCGGTTTTGGATTGATGCAATTGATACCGCGTGCCACATCATCAACAGAGTATATCTTCACAAATTCTTCAAAAAGACTGCCTATGAACTCCTCACTGACAAGAAACCCAATGTGAGTTATTTCAAAGTCTTCGGTGCTAAATGTTAGATTAGAGATCCTCATCACAATGCTAAATTTGCACCAAAAGCACATGAAGGTTTTATGCTTGGTTACGGAAAGGACTCGCACACCTACAGAGTCTTCAACATCGCTCTTCACAAGATTGTTGAAACTGTAGATGTGCGGTTCAATGAAACTAGCACCTGAAGATTCTATCAAGTTCAAGGCTACTGAGGATGTCATTCCTACCGAAGAAACTGTTGAAGAATTCATTCCAGAACGCGAAGATCGTCGAGCAGATGCACCAGAAGATAATGCTGAAGAAAATGGTGCTGAAGAAAATGCTAATCAAATTCCTCGACGACAACCAGCTCATCCTCGCATTGCAAAAGAAGTGCAAGTTGAAAACATCATCGACCACATTGAAGCACCAGGTCCTCTCACACGCTCAAAAGCTTCACATTTATCTAACTTTTGTGGGCACTATGCTTTTGTCTCTATCACAGAGCCCACCAAGGTAGATGAAGCATTTCTGGAGCCTGAGTGGATCCAGGCCATGCAAGAAGAATTACATCAGTTCGAGCTCAATAATGTCTGGGAACTGGTCAAACGTCCAGATCCTCACAAGCATAATATCATCGGCACAAAGTGGATCTACCGCAACAAGCAAGATGAAAATGGCCTTGTGGTGAGGAATAAGGCACGACTTGTAGCTCAAGGCTACACACAGGTTGAAGGAGTTGATTTCGATGAAAGTTTTGCACCTGTTGCTAGACTTGAGGCTATTCGCATATTACTTGCATATGCTAACCATCATAATATCACTTTATATCAAATGGATGTGAAAAGTGCATTCCTCAATGGTAAGCTGGAGGAAGAAGTGTATGTTGCTCAACCCCCAGGTTTTGAAGATCCTATGAATCCCGACAATGTCTTTAGACTCAACAAGGCCCTCTATGGCCTCAAGCAGGCCCCTCGGGCGTGGTATGACACTTTGAAGGATTTCTTCATGAAGAATGGCTTCACACCCGATTCACTCGACCCTACTCTCTTTACTAAATCTTATGATGGTGAACTGTTTGTGTGCCAAATATACGTTGATGATATTATCTTTGGCAGTATTGACCAACGTTATAGTGATGAATTTGCCTACATGATGAGTGAAGAATATCAAATGTCTATGATGGGAGAGTTGAAATTCTTTTTAGGTCTTCAAATTCGTCAACAGCACAATGGCATATTCATATCTCAGGAGAAATACCTCAAGGATGTACTGAGGAAATTCGGCATGCAAGATTGCAAAGGAGTCAAAATTCCTATGCCCAAAAATGGCCATCTATGCACTGATGAAAATGGTATTGACTTCGATTACAAGGTATACCGCTCCATGATTGATTCTTTATTGTACTTATGTGCATCTAGGCCAGATATAATGCTTAGTGTTTGCATGTGTGCCCGATTTCAAGCTTCACGAAAGGAATCACACCATAAGGCTGTGAAGCATATTCTTCGATATCTAGGTCACACACAAACACTAGGACTATGGTACCCCAAGGGCTCTACCTTTGATCTCATTGGATATTCTGACTCTCACTATGCCGGTGATCATGTGGATCGCAAGTCAACATCTGGTACTTGTCATTTCCTCGGACGATCTCTGGTCTGTTGGTCCTCGAAGAAACAGAACTGCGTATCACTGTCTACTGCTGAAGCTGAGTATATTGTTGCTGGTTGTTGTTGTGCTCAATTGCTGTGGATGAAGCAAACTCGCAAGGACTACGGCATCAACATGAAGAACGTGCCTCTCTACTGTGACATGAGAGCGCCATCAAGATTGCTCATAACCCAGTTCAGCACCCGAAGACAAAGCACATTCAAATCCGTCATCATTTTCTTCGTGATCATGTGTTGAAGGGCGACATTGCTATTGAGCATGTGAAGACTGAAGAACAGCTAGACGATATCTTCACAAAGCCCTTGGATGAGAAGAAATTTAGCAAGTTGTGGTGTGAGCTAAATACCTTAAAGTCTTCGAATGTTCTTTGAAAAGGACACACATCCTAACACTTATGCAAAATTGATGACTTAGATGTGCAACACATGAAGAAACTTTTTCTTCAATCAATGAAGAATAACAATCTAAGTGTTAAGAAATTAATGAAGAATTGGATTCTTAGAACCCTACGACAATTGTACGCGGTGTCTGAAATCATCATTCTTATACGGTGGGTCACGCCACCACCAAAGTTGAAAATCTTCAATTTGAGTTTTTCCTCAGTTTTTCAAATTCTTCAACTTTGCAAAATCTTCACTGTTTCCGTCGTTTTTCTTCATTGGCTATATATATATTGGTTTATGTCCTCTACAGCATTCACTTATGGCTATTTCTTCAAGTTGCAATTTCTGCTAAGTGAATGTGATCGGACCCTTCCCCCTCTATGCTATACTCAACCCAATCTATTCACAAATTCTTCATGTGCGTTCTATTTGAAACTCGTTCAAAATCTTCATTGTGTCCTGTCAGCTGAAGAAATTGCGAACGGAACTTTAAAACCAATATTATCCAAATTTTCGGTTTTGCTGCTCAAACTGTTCTGTTTCCCACGATAGACTTATCTATTCACCCACGATCTAACACGATCTCCACTATTTAGTACGTGGGTGACACATGTCAAGCGAATGAGAAGGTCCAGGGGCATGTTCGCCCTAAATCTTCGGGCGAACAGTTTTTCACTGCGACTATAAATACCCCCTCACCCTTCCTCACTTCCTTTACTCCGCTCAACCACTCTCTCCCGCACTCGAGCTTCTCAAACCCTAGCGCCGCCGCTACTCCATCATCGCCAGTGAGGAAGAGCTTCACTGCCTCGACCTCGTCACCGTCGTACTCCCGCCGGCCGCGGAAATCTTCACTCCGCCGCCGTCGTAGCTGTCTTCCTCTGCCAAGTTAGGGCGTGGAAGATCTCAACTGACGAGCTTCCAATCTACTCTCCTCAGTTCGTCATGTTCTTCAATCAGGGTAATTAAAAGTTACTTTTACTGCCCTCTTTGATTCATATTTTCACTAAAAAATCTTCAAAGGTGTTTTATTCTTCAAATCCTCACACACAAAACACCTCACAAATTATCTGTTCTTGATTCGTTTCCCTAAGCTTCATTTTCTTCAAGATTCCTCAATTGTGTGGATTGTAGATCTATACAACTCTGGAACCTAAGACAAAGTACGCTTAGTGAAATTCTTCAAGACTCATCTGGTCAAATTCCTGAAACTTGTTCATTTTGAAAACCTTCTGAGAACGCATATGACCTCTTCAAATTCCTCGCAACTATACTCTGTTCGCAGGTACTCATGTCCGCTGCTGAACCACTAGGTTCTCATCAACTTAACTCATTTGTAGCGTTCCTTGAAGAAAAATCGCATACTTCTTCAAAGTGTTCAACTGTTCAAATTCCTCATCTGAAGAATATGGCTGAAGGTAAGAAACCGCAGAAAGGAGGAAAGAAGCCTGAGGTCATGACTGCTTTCGAGATCCCTGATGACATTTATAAGGACTATTGCACACCTGATGAGGCCAAGTTCGGCAAAGAGAACAAAAATCAGCGCAAGGTGCGCATTCAGAGGATTGAAAGGAGATGGGCAGGAGAATGGAGGGAGTACAGATATGTTACTCCAAAGTATATGAAGAAATTTGCTCTAAATCCTCCATGCCCAAGAGCTCCATTGGCACCCGGCCAAGTAGCTGATCCCACCAGCATCAAGCGTGGTGAGGATTTTCCTGAAGAATGGGCCAGGCGACAAGCCAAATTGGCTAGACAAGCCAAAGAAGGAGTGAGGAAATTTAATGAAGACTCTGTTGCTGCTGCTGCCACAAAGGCCTCTGACAAGCCTAGGAAATCTATGGCAAAGAAGCCCGCACACAAGCCAAGTGCTTCATCAACTGTGCCCTCACGGCCAAGTTCCTCAGCAACGCCCTCACGGCCAGTATCTTCAAAGCCCTCACGGCCAATTCCTCATGCTTCTCCTGCTCCTCCAAAGTCCTCAGTTGCTCCGGCAAAGTCCTCAACACCGGTACATTTGGCCACATGCCAAAGGACTACAAGCATCTCCATTGCATCTAGTGTCTCAGCAAGTTCCTCTGCTGCACCAAATTCTTCATCTGGCCCCACTCTGCTGAAGACAAAGGCCACTGCTGGATGAGGTCCTTGCCCTAGTCCGAAGAAGAAACAAGTTGCTTTCCATGTGCCATCTAATGATGAAGCTGATGATGAAGAACTTGCAGATATCATCAGAGACAGGCAAGAAAGGGCCGCTAGAGCCAAAGGCACAAATGTGCCACTGCTTTTGGATCCTAAAGTGATCCTCGACTACATTGATCTCTGGCACAAGGACCCAAACACTCCTATGCCTGATTTTCATCCGACACCTGGCCAAAGTCATGTGCTGACCCACTTCATCAATGAAGGAAAATGGAAATTTGAGAAGGCCAGGAAAATCAAGAAGGCTCAGTTCAGGCAAGAGAAGTACCTGAAGAACAATGTTGTCAAAATGACACCTGATGAACTCCTCAAGATCCAGTCTGAGATCAAAACACTCAGCGACAACTTCAATTCCTATTATGCTGATTGGCAAGGAGCCAAAGTCAGGTTTGTTAAACTGACTGAGAAGTTCACCAATGTTGCAGACCCGTCGCAACATGAAATTCCTCATGCTGAAGCCTCTGCTCAGCAAACTGACAAACATGCCAGCACCGCTGATGATTCTCAGCCTGCTCAAGAAAATGCTAATTCTAGAGCTGATGACTCCATCCCAGCTACTGAAGAAACTGCGAGGGCATCCACTAGTGGTGCGCCTGAAGAAACTGAAGATGTCAGGGCAACTGCATCAGTTACACCTGAGGAAATTCAACCAGATTCCTCGGCTCCTCCTGCGCCTACACCAACACCTACCCTTCCATCTGCATCAGATGTGAGGAAGACCAAGGCTGCAGAGAAAGCTGCAGTGAAGAAAAGGAAAGCATCATCTGCTTCAGATTCTTCAGCTCCGAAGAAAATGAAGACTATGACCAGCTCTTATGAAAACCCTATTGATGTTGTTCCGATTTCGACCATGACTTCAAAGGAACTTGTTCCTTATGGTGTAGAATATGTGATCCCCAGCGGATCTGATGAAGAACATCATTCTGCTGCTTCATCAGAGCAGATTGATGAAGAAATTGAAGTGGATACGATCCCTTCAACTCCTGTTGCTTCCTCGCCCATGCCTCAGTTCACAGCTAAAGAGGTTGGCGTTGAAGAACTTGAAGATGAAGATGTGGACATTGGATGCACCACGCCTGTGATGAATGATGACTTTTGGGAAAGTCAGCATCCCAATTCCCCACACTTCACCCCATTACAGCAAATACCTCAGTCCCCTGCACCAACTGTTCAAATGGGCTCTGAAGAAACTCAGTCTGTGCATGAAGAAATTCCAGCCACTAGTGCTGAAGAAACTGCTGCTGCTGATATTCTGAACATGCAGACTGCCACTGAAGAGGAACCAGAAATTCCTCAGCCTGAAGAACCTGAGATTGTGATTCCGGAGGTTGTGATGCAACTCACTAACACTCCTGTGCCCAAGCCAAAGGATCCCTTCTCAAAGAAGCAAAAGTTTAAGGGTGCTGATTTCTTCAACGAGCATGTGTTCTTCACTGATTATAATCCCTATGACTCTGCTCGCATAAGGAAGATGCGTTTCTGGACTGCTAGTCAAGCAAACTTTTATTCCTCTGTGCTATTCGACAAAGACAAAGTCTTCGAGCATGCACACATTCCACACGTGGACATGGAATCTCTACCGTGCTTCGAGCCTGTCCTCAGTGTTCTTCACGATGCTAGATTACTGAATTTCAGCACTGACATCTGTGATTGGAATGAAGAACTCATTCTTCAATTCTATGCAACGCTGCACATCACAGGAAATTCTGAAGATGTGAACACTTGGGTGCTGGATTGGATGTCTGAAAATACTCACTACAAGGCACCAGCAACTGAATTGCTTTGTGTCCTCCCACTCAGTCCTCCCCTTGATTCTGCTCGTTGCATCTACAACGAACCTAAGCTTACAAATCATTACATGCAAGTGCTGATGAAGCCTTTGAAGCCAGGGCAGGCCCCACGAACCAAATTCCTCGTCAAGGAGTTATTGTATGTGCCACGGACTGTCTATCGCATTCTGACAAAGATAATGAGTCCTATCAAAGGCCACAACTCAAATGATGAAGAAGTCGTTGGCATCATGAAGAATATGCTTTTCAACATCATTCATGGCGTTCCCATTAACTTTCATGATTTCTTCATGAGGACTCTGGCCAATATTGCTATGTCACCGTTTGAGCTGAAGCCTTATGCACCATGGATTATGAAATTCATCAGGACAAGGTCTTCACTCAATTATAAGGCTGATACTCTGAACCATGGCAGTTTCTTGCCTCCAATTGAAGTCCTCAAAAGGACATATTCCTCAGCTGATGACAAAGGCAAGGCAACTGCTATGATAGATGAAGGCATTCGTCCATTGGATGGTCAATTTCGCAAGGTTGCATCTTACTCCACCAATGATGACTCTGCCACACATGATTCTACCGCCAACACCTCTGCCAAGCAACTTCCTCAAGCAAAAGCACCCAGGGTGATGACTGATCATGAGTTACTCCTCAGTCTTCATCAGAAAGTTGATCGCAATCACAAATGGGTCAAGCATCAGTTTGGTTCAATTCTTCACAACATGACCTCAACCCACAATGCAGTAAGGAAGAACCAATACTACCTCCATGAAACCTTCAACCGTACCTGGGCTGTTCTATCTCATATCTACAGCGCAGATGATCTGAAGAGCATGGGTCTCAAGAAAGAATTTGTCTGGTCTGCACCTCCACCGAAGAAATTCAAGAAGGTCAAGGTTCCTTCCTTGGAAGCCAGCTCATATTCTTCATTGCGTGCCATTGATGAAAATGAAGACTTGGACGACACTGCGGCAGGCCCTACTACGACAACCAACCCCGACAACATTGGCGCTCCTCCATCAACTTGATAATCTTCAGGGGTGTTAGTCCTTAGTTTCGATCCTTTTGGTCATTCGATGAAAAAGGGGGAGAAATCTGAGTTAGTCTTCAAGCGGGTCTATTATATGGGCGTTTTTTTGTTAAGTTACAACTCTCGCTCTTCTGAAACTTTTATTAGATCGAGTTGTAATCTTAAACCCGATGGTACTCTGATACTTTTGATGCACCACTACTAGGAAAAGGGCTATAGATAGGATCGACACTAATGGCGCACTGTACATGTGGTGCGCCATTACTAAATACTAATGGCGCACCATGTGTTGGTGCGCCATTATTGTGCAAATACTAATGGCGCACCACATCCCACGGTGCGCCATTAGTAAAAAAATAATTTTTTCAAAACTACTAATGGCGCACCATGGGAGTGGTGCGCCATTACTAGTTGACATAGTAATGGCGCACCACACCCACCATGCGCCATTAGTAGTTTTGAAAAAAAATATAAAAATATAAAAAAAATTGTTAGTAATGGCGCACCTGTGGACAGTGCGCCATTACTAGTTTTAACTACTAATGACGCACTGTCCACTGGTGCGCCATTACTAAGTTTTTTTCAAAAAAAATTAAAAAAAATCAAACTTTTTTATATTTTTTATCAAAACTAGTAATGGTGCACCGTGGGTGTGGTGCGCCATTAGTAGTTAAGTGCGGCATTACTAGTTTGCCCAGCTTCCACCGAATGCACCCCCCCCCATGGACCGCCTTTTCAGTTTAAAAAAAACAAAAGAAAATGAGAAAAATGTCAAAAAAATAAAATAAAATAAGTTTCCCATGTGATATGTGGTCTAGTTGTTGGGAAAATTTACAAATATAAATTTCGACTTTATTTGCAAAATCTCTCTAGAAATTTGTAAAATGGGCATAACTTTTGCATACGAACTCGGATTAAAAAGTTTTTTATATGAAAAATCATCTACTCGAAAAGTTACATCCGAATGTAACCGGGGGAACCCCGTTAAACATTTTCAAAATCCCCAAAAACCTAACAAAAAAAGTTACGGGGCTTTCAAGATCTAGAGGCAAAAAAATTCAAAAAATTTCAAACTTACTAGTGGCGCACCATGGATGTGGTGCGCCACTAGTAATAGAAAAAAATATTGGTTTTGAATTATTATTTTTTTGAATTCTTTTTCAAAAAATGATCCGTAATATGACCGGGAAGTTTGAAATATTTTTCAAAATTTCATCATAGTCATGAACATGAACAAAGTCCTAGACATCAACAATGTATAATAGGATTGATATGCTAGATATATCAACAATTGCCTGTGAAGTGAGCTGTTGCTGGGGTTGGATAGAACTCTGAAGTTAAGCGTGCTTGGGCTGGAGTAGTGTGAGGATGGGTGACCTTTCGGGAAGTTTCACTACGGAGTGCGATTTGACCCGAGATTAAGCCATAGTGACCTGAGATTAAGAAAAAAACGAAAAAAAAATTCTGAAAAAAATTTGAAAAATAATGTTACTAATGCGCACTTCTATGTGGTGCGCCATTAGTATACCAGATACTAATGGCGCACTGTGGGCTATACAAATGGTGCACCAGTGGTGCGCCATTAGTAAAGAAATACTAGTGGCGTGCTAGTAATATTATATGCATGTATGAATTACAAGATATAGGGGGAGATCTCCATGATTCAACTCTTCAAGTGTGCATTGCTTCAAAAGCAAATTCCTCACTATGCACATCTTTAGGGGGAGTTCTTCTATATCTTGCAATCAAATTCCTCAATATCAGTACTTACACTTCATATGTTTATCCCCGTTGAAAACTTAACCTATATTGTCATCAATCACCAAAAAGGGGGAGATTGTAAGTGAATCTAGTGCCCCTTAGTGATTTTGGTGTATTGAAGACTTATAGGTTAAGGGACTAATGTGTTTATGAGTGTACACAGGTCTATAAGTCTATGAGGAGTTTGATATTTACAGAGAAAGTCGACCCCTAAAAATGAATATCTTCAACTGAAGATTTTGGTACTCCTGAAGGCTTTCATGAAGACTTTGAAAGTGAAGAAATTGGTGTGTCCGTGAAGACTTGATATTCATGCGAGGAATATGAAGCTTGAAGACTTTCATTTTCATAGTTTTTTTTCTCTTTCTTGAGTCATAGGAAACACCGTACTGTTAAAGGGGGTCGAGGAAATACTAAGGAAAAATTTCCATGTGATGCTCAACTCAAAATCCTACATCTACCAATCCCTTCGAGTGAAGCTCTTGGAAATCTCATATAGTTCAGTCAATTTGTTCAGTGACAGAGACGAAGTTCTTCTAGTCGCTGAGGAATTTGTTCTGACTGAGGAGTTAGGAATTCGCCAGTGCGAATTGCCTACACAGTGAGGAACATGATAGCCCTGAGGAATTTGAGAGTCAAATTTCCGACCGTTGTTGTGCTTTGCGCCAGCTGTCCCAAAATATATTATCCACACAACGGTCATATCATTGAAGGGCATTTATGTCTTATAATGTCGGGCTTCTCCATAGGCTATAAATAGCCGCCCCCTACAACCACTAGTTGGTTGGCTGCTCCGAGAGAAACTGACACTTGTCATTTGAGAGAAACCCATCCTCTGAGGACTTTGAGTGAAAATCATCGAGTGAGGAAAATCCAAACCCAAACACCCACAAACCCAAAGTGATTGAGCATCACTGAAGAGATTGATCCTGTGTGGATCCAACGCTTGCTACCTTTGAAGATTGTGCTTCTTCCAGACGGTTACGTGTCATGGTCTAGAGCATCCAAGAGGAATTGTGGATTGCCGAGTGACCAAAGTCTGTGAAGGTTTGGAAGTCACCTGAAGACTTACCACGAGTGATTGGATGGGGTCTGTGTGACCTTAGTCCAAGGAGAATACGGTGAGGACTTGTTGTCCTGAGCTGCGTGCTCAGTGACTGGGTGTCTGGAACTGTGTGTCCTTGAGTTTAAATACTTAGCCGCTCCAACCAGACGTACAACTAAGACAACAGTTGGAACTGGTCTACCAAATCATTGTCTTCACCAACCCTACTGGTTCTATTTCCTCAACTCTTCCATTTCCTCATTACTGTGTTGAGTAGTTGTTCATATTTGTGTTTGAAGACTTTAACTGAAGACTTTCTCAATTTCCTCAGTTCAATTTCTTCAGTCTCTTTGTCTTCGCCTTGTGTTATCCTGTGTTTACGCTTTCTGTACTCTGTGATTGTCTTCATTTCATCATGATGACTATGCATGTCTTCTGTTATGCTTACTTCTGAGTACTTATTCCGCTGCAAGTAGTTCTTCACTAAGGAATTTCCTCAACGGCAAATTCCTCAGTGAAGAATTCATAAAAATCGCCTATTGACCCCCCCTCTAGTCGATATAACGCACTTTCAAGCTTCAACTCACTGTCTTTATCAAGACAGGACCTTGGGGTCATCTCGTTGTCCTCAAGATGGTTTGACTCACTATCGTCCCTATAGTTCTGCCTTGCATAAGAGATACGACTCTGAAAGAGAAACAAGGAGACACGTAACATGATTCACAATTATATAAGCAAATAAATGGATCTGTTCTACACAAGGAACATGTTTTTACAACAACAATAAACTGGTAGTTGTTGCAAACATCCAATCATATGTAAATAGCAAAGTAAACAGCAATGGAGGGAATGGTGCCTATCCAAATCTATACTAGAACAAAGTTTGAATGCTTGAGAAGGATGAACTTACATTACATGTTAACATGGGCTGGACAAAGCCCTTCTCCGTGTTGATGGAAGGATAATTCAATAAATTCCCCAAAGAAAATTCTTTATAAGCGTTGCCATTATTCTACATTTTGCAAAGAGTAAATATAGATCAAACAATATTGGAAGAAACAGAGGATAATGAAGCTCAGGTGAAGACTGAGGATACATAATCAAATAGAAATTAATTAAGTACAACGATACAAGGAAATGGGCAAGAGGTACTGACAAGAGCAATGCAGAGCCCGGTATTGTTGTGAGATCCTATGATCCGTTGAGCAAGGAGATTCATCTGAAATTAGTTTTCATACAAGAGAGAAGGTAAGGCACATGCAGAAATTTAGGAGTTCAAATTTTGAATTGATATGATAGACAATACCTGACGCTGGGCTCTCAGTAGTTCTAATATGGGTTTGGCCAGTGGAGTAGGGGTAATGTGTGGTACAGTCACTACCTTTTCCAAATACCTAGTTTGTACTCCTTGAGGATCTGCACTCACCGTCTTCCTTTTGGACATCTATTACGAAAGAACAACATTTGACTGGAAAAACATAGTATGACGACACATGGAATAGATACAGAAAATGGATAGGTATGGCATATAGTCATATATGATGCTTAAACTAAGCAGATGGTGTAACAAAGTAGAAGTAATGCAAGAGGTCAGATGCAAAATATGTGCGACCAATACAACCTTGCCAAGTTAGAGCAAGCACATTGATGGGTGAATAAGATAGGCCATCCTCCACCATGCCAAGTTTGTTAGCTAGTGGATTGTTCTGCAATATTCCTCTCATGCGCCCATTCTCATATTAATTTTGATAATGTTCAATACCTGACATGCATGAAAACATAAAGCAAGTGAGATTATCTTTGTAATGCAGAAGTGATTCTAATCCAATGTTGCCTCCCTGTAAAGCCCTCTGTGCTATCTCTACAGTTCTTCTAAGAGATGCCATGCATTTTGTAATTTGGTGTGTGCATTAATATAATGTGGCCTACTACTCAAAATATGAGAGCTCTAGAAGTGACGACACTTCGCAGATGACAGCTTCAACATATAGTAATGAAGAACAAGTCGACCTGACCTGACAGATTCAAAATATACTAAGGGAGAACAACTAGACCTGACCAATCGACCGCAAGAGAAGAGGATCATCTTAAAGAAGAGCAGAAGAGTAAGCAGATTGAAGCTATTACAAGTCTTTCTATATAATGTCGGTTGGCAACCCATGATGTACCAGAGCGCATAGAGAAATACTATTCCTTCCGGTCTCTCCATATGTGGCTCACATGCATTTCGAAACTAAAGTAGGAACATTTAGCTGACCAATTAAACATCTCTCGGTTTTACTAATATCAGCATAATATCATATTTGAATTTGTACAACTAAGCTTGTTCAGCTTGATGGGTGGAGCAGTGCTATTACCACACGAACCACGTGGGCTGATCGTGGTCTACATAAAATTGGGAAACCGTAAGCATGATGAGTGTAGTGTTGACCGTGGCAGTGGGATGGCAGATCTGAAGCTGCAAACCGCGCAAAGGGTAGTTATAAACCGATGTTTGCTTTGAAATAACAACTAAGATTTGGTATGGACAAGAAAGTACAGTCAACAAGTGACAAAGAAATGCAATTCTGCTATCTCTCTATACGTCGCGACATGCATTTGGAAACTCAAGTGGGACCTTTAGCTAACCAATTAAATGTGTCTGTTAACTAATATTAGTATCATATCACAATCATATTTGTGCAACTAAGCTTTGGAATTCTGAGTTTTGTGTTGTTTAGCTTGAAGGGTGGAGTAATGCTAGTACGACAAAAAGCACCTATGCAGATCATAGTAGAGTACATAAATGGGGAAAACCCTAAGCATCAAGAGTAAACTCAGGAAAGTGGAACTAGCTGGACGAGTGGGTGGCGCACATGCTTTTCAAAACAAATATAGGAACATTAGGTGATCAATTAAATGTTCTCTGTTTTAGTGATACGAGCATCATATCAGATTCATATTTCAACACGTAAGCTTTGGGTTGAGGTCTTGAGGAGCAGTGCTAGCACGACACGAAGCACCTAGGATGATGGTAGAAAATATAAAGGGCGGAACCATAAGGTTTACGAGTATAGTGACCGTGCCATGGCGGATCTAAAGGTGCAAACCAGACAAAGCTACTTCGCAACCAATGTTTGCTTTCAACTAGCCACTACCATTTGGTATGGACAAGAAAAGTACAGTAAACAATTTCCGATCTATTTTCCGGGTGAGATCAATAACTTAAACACATATGGAAGAGTACCACCTCTCTTGTGACACCGTGTAGGCCTCTACTGATACGTTGAGGGTGCTGCGGTTGCGATGGCTGTCGGTGGCGTGGAACAAGACTTTAGACGGCAGACGGCTGGGTCGGCGGATAAATCCTGTTGACGTGTACGAGGCAGTCATAGGAGCGGCAACGGCAAGGTCGACGACGGCGCCGATGAAGCGAGAGGACGCGATTAAAGGATCCTGGTCCTGCGTCATGGATGAGAGACGTACATCTCTTGCAGTGGACGACGGGGTAGGGGTAGTGGCTCCGGCAAGGTGGAGGATGGGGTGGCGGATGGAGGAGGCTGGCCATAGTGGGGAGGTTGTCATGGCGCCGACGGTGTATGAATGGGGAAATGGACGGGGAGGGGGGATCTCAAACTCGGGGACGCGCTTTTCTGAAATGGTGGGAAAGTTACGAACTTATCCCTAGTTTAAAATTTCAGACATCACGTCGGTTGGGGATAGGACGGTAATCTCGCATCTCCCAAATATTTTCAGGTAACGATTTCGGGCGAGGAGAGAGTGTTTTGCCGCCCACGGTTGGCGTCCACGGCGTATGAACATGGCTGACATGTAGGGCGGTTGTGTCACGTCTGAGGGAAGTTACACATCTGCCCCTATTTAAAATATTAGCCTACATCAATTTCGAACGAGGAGAATTTGTTTTGTCGCCCACCGTGTATGAATGGGGAAATGGAGGGAGAGACACATGTCTTTCGGACGAGCTTGAATCAAATGTGTTTTGCTGCCCACTTTTGGCGCCCACCGTGTTTGAATGGGCTTAGAGGCTGTGATGTCATGTCTGATTGAAGTTACTAGTCTACCCCTATCAACAGCAGTGTAAATCCAGTCGATAAGGATGTCAGGTGTCAGGGGTAGACAGTAATTTCCATCTCGCAAACACTTGCTTCGGGCAGCCTACAAATTATAGTTGGTGTTTATCTGCTTCGTTCAAATTTGGAAGAATTAGCATTCACGTTTGCCCTGGGTCCTCTCAACTAAATTCAAATCCAATTTTTATTTGTTTACGAATATCCACAGATAATTCTACCTTTTGTTATTTATTTTTTCAAAAGCACAACAAAAATTTATTCCGCATTTATAGATGATTATGATTTAGAAATGCCGTGATCTTCGAATTCAGTAGGTTGGATACATTTTGAGTCAAATAGTTATTTCATCCAATAGAATATGCTCACAAGAAAAACAGTTCACCTTATGTCAATCATGCAAGTACTGAGGATTACCTCGCCTAAAAAATTCGGATCATTACAACACATGGACAACATAGGGGGTCTTACAACATAATCCATTCAGAGACATGACACAACATGCAAGTACAATAATCTAATGATAATTTCAACATATATCTAAAGAAGAACCGGGATTACCCTGGGCTTCAGATAGCAGAAACAGCAGGAACTCATCCGCCTTGGGTTGCTTGCATAATGCGTACCTCTAATTGCATAATTTCCAGCCTCAAGATCAAGATTACCTCATTCATGGCAGCCACACCATCTCTTTCTGCTTCTAGTAGAGCCTTAAGAACTATAATATTTGTGCTCAGACTGCTCCCCAACGGTGTTGCCTCTGAACTGCTACCATCAGGTAACATGGATGGCGCACTGCTTCCACAAATAGATTATGGGGTTGTACATAGTGTGAACGGCATCCTGAAAGGTTTCCGCTGGACATAAGTAAGAGATAGTTACCGCATGATCCAGGAAGTAAGCTTACATCGTAAATGACATACGAATTATTGTCGAGCATCACTACTAGGGAAAACCTGATACACAGAACTTTTAGCAGTAGCGCGTGTCAAAAATGGGCGCTAGTGCTAGATAGGAGTAGCGCATGGGGGAAAGGGCACTACTGATAAAAATGTAGCAGTAGCGCATGTACATGCAGAAGTGCTAATACTGATATTATCATTACTAAGCTGATAGGCTACACATAATAGTAGCGGGCTTGCAAAAACCATGCTACCGCTAGGATCTATGTAGTAGCGTGTTTTCTATGAAAGCGCTACTGCTAATGGAAATAAAATAAAATGAAAAACAAATATAAAAGTAAATGAAAATGAAAGAAATAGAAAAAGGAGAAAGGAAAAAATAAAATGTAAAGCAAAATAAATGAAAAAGCGAAAAAAAAATGAGAAAGGCGTAGCAGTAGCGTCTGTTCATAAGAGGCGCTATAGCTAATATAGGAGCAGTGCATTTCCTAGACCCCCGCTATAGAAACAGAAAAGTAAATAAGAAAACAAAAGGAAATTACATAGCTATAGCAGTAGCGCGTTTTGTAAAAACCGCTATAGCTATCTTAGTTATAGCGCGTTTTGCAGGACGCGCTACTGCTAAGTTTGACTTAACCCAAAAACGGTTTCCCCACGGCCACCACTTCTCCCCCGAATCTCTCGCCCCACTTCGCCGCCGTCTCCCCAATTCGCCGTCGCCCCACTTCGCCGCCGTCTCCTGCCGATGTCGACGCCCCCGGAACCACCAGAGCCGCGCGCTGTCAACACCACCGGAGCCGCCCCCAACGCCACCGGAGCCGCGCGGCCTCATCAACGCCACCGGAGCCGCCGTCGATGCCACCGGATCCTCCCTCGCCGTCACCGGAGACGCCCGTGCCTCCCTCGCCACCACTGCCTCCCTCGCCACCACCGGAGCCATCCTATGTAAGCCCCCACCCCTCCTCTCTCTCTCTCTCATGCATAGCACAAACACTGGACAGGGAACTAGCTAGCTAGGTTAACTAGTTTAATTAGGCTAATTATCTAGGTTAGTGCAAAATTTTAGTTAGGGCTTTCTCAAAGAACTAGTTAGGTTAACTAGTTTAATTAGGTTAATTATCTAGGTTAGTGCAAAATTTTAGTTAGGGCTTTGATAGAGAACTAGTTAGGTTAACTAGTTTAATTAGGTTAATTATCTAGGTTAGTGCAAAAGTTTATTTAGGGATTTGACAGAGAACTAGCTAGGTTAACTATTTTAATTAGGTTAATTATCGAGGTAAACTAGGTTTAATAACTAGGTTAAATTGGTAGGTTAATTAGGTTCGTTAGGTTAACAAGCTAGCTAGGTTAAGTAGGTTGGCTAGGTTAGAGCAAAAAATTATTTTAGAGCATTAGGTCAGAAGGGTTAGAGAAATGGAGTTCCTTTGCAATTTAATTGGGTTATGTCCTAGGCAGAGAAGGGTTAGATAAAATAGTGTGCATGTGTGTGTGAGAGGAATAGCTAGATCAACATAATTTTGGTTCTGTCCTAGGCAGAGAAGTGTGTAGTGAGGTCATTTTGCAAAGGTTTTTGATTTTTGAAAAGACCACTATTGTTCAAGGAAAAGAATTAAGGCAAGTTTTGTTTTAAAGATGATCCCTTCCTAGACTTTTATTGTTGATTATATATTTTCATTGAAGTGGTCATGTTATATCTTTTCATTGAAGTGGTTCCATTGTGCCCAAGTGGCATTTTGTTGTTTCCAGGGAATGAAGCTGAGTGGCCTATGTTTTACCAGAATGTTGATTCATTTCCGTTCCGGAAAATTTCGGGTGCTCGATTTGTCTACTTTTTAGCAAAGGTCATGCCAAAATTTTCCATGAATTTCGGGATGACTTGTGCTACAAACTAGGACATATCGAGTGCCCGGGATTTGCCGCACCGAGAAGGAATCAACGTTCCTGCAAAACATAGGCCTTTTTATGTCATTATTCATTTTATTAGGGCTAGAATTAATTGACTAGATTTAATCGTAGGAAATATGGCTAGTAACAATGAAGGACAGGATTCTGGTGATTGCGACAACGTCTACCTGGCGGCAAACGAATATTTGAGCCTTGCCAACGATCAACGTTGTTGTTGTTGGGCCCACCTGTCTCATCCGAGACCGACACTGAGACCGACGCCGAGACTGGCGTTGAGACCCAGACCGACACCGAGACCGGCACCGAGACTAGCGCCGACACTGGCACCGAGACTGGCAAAGCCATAGAACCGAAAGGGAAGAGGAGATGTCGATGCCTAAACCAGCTCCTCACTACTAGACTAGTGGTCACGGAGGTGGATGATGGCAATTTTGAGCGAAAACTTCCTATGGAAGTGCGCTCCTACTACGGCAATCAGATAGGATGCATCGTATGGGCGTGCGCCACCATCAATGATGAGAAACTGAAGAAGAGGCCAAATATGAAGTAATCCATCCTAACCGTGCTGCACTAGATATTCTTGTTCCCGGGCCGGGATGAAATCCAATATAAAGATCCAGAGAAAGACCCGGCAATGAAGCGGATAAACAAACGCGCCATGACCATGTGTATCAGCGCATTGGCTGCCTAGAAAGGAAGGTTGAAATGTGCCATCGACAAAAAGGAACCCTACTCCGAGATTGTGAAGGAAAATCCAACAATCACGCTAGAGCAGTTTGAACTATTCACGGCGGCTTGCACTGCCGAAGATGCCAAAAAAAGTCAAAGTACATGAAGCGGCTTCAAAAGAGGAACATGGGGCACCACCACCTCAGAAGCCGTGGTTACACGGGGAAGATGTCCATATGGGCCAAGGAGGACGTGGAACATGAAAGTCTTGGCGGTGTTCACCGTCCCACAGGAGTATGACGTCCTCAGGGCCCGGTACCATTGGGACCCAGTAAAGAAGGTTTTTGAGACGGACCCGGTCACGACGGAGTTCATGAGACTGCTGGTAATTTTAATTTATGATCAATTCGACTGCACGTTTAGTCATATTTGCAAACGATCCTTGTTCCTTTTGTAGAGAGAGCAACACAGGATTGCGACCGAAAGCGACTCGCCATCTGAGGTGTTGACGAGGCCCAAGTGGGACACCCATTCAACCGGCCGTCGTATGGACGTGTGCACGATGTTGGAGATAGCTGATAACCGACAAGTATAGGGGATCGCAACAATTTTCAAGGGTAGAGTATTTAACCAAAATTTGTTGATTCGACACAAGGAGAGCCAAAGAATATTCTCATGTATTAGGAGTTGAGTGGTCAATTCAACCACACCTTGATAACTTAGTATCTGCAGCAAAGTATTTAGTAGCAAAGTAGTATGGAAGTAAAGGTAACAGTGGCAAAAGTAACGATAACATTTTTGTAGTAATTGTAATAGTAGCAACGGTAAAATAAATAAGCAAAGCACAATATCTGAAAAGCTCATGGGCATTGGATCAGTATGGATAATTATGTCGGATGTGATTCCTCATGTAATAGTTATAACATAGGGTGACACAGAACTAGCTCCGGTTCATCAATGTAATGTAGGCATGTATTCCGAATATAGTCATACGTGCTTATGGAAAAGAACTTGCATGACATCTTTTGTCCTACCATCCCGTGGCAGCGGGGTCCTAGTGGAAACTAAGGGATATTAAGTCCTCCTTTTAATAGAGTAACGGACCAAAGCATTAACACAGAGTGAATAAATGAATTCCTCAAACTACGGTCATCACCGAGAAGTATCCCGATTATTGTCACTTCAGGGTTGTCGGATCATAACACATAATAGGCTACTATATACTTGCAAGATAGGATCAATAACTCACATATATTCATGAAAACATAATAGGTTCAGATCTGAAATCATGGCACTCGGTCCCTAGTGACAAGCATTAAGCATAGCAAAGACACAGCAACATCAATCTCAGAACATAGTGGATACTAAGGATCAAACCCTAACAAAACTAACTTGATTACATGGTAAATCTCATCCAACCCATCACCGTCCAGCAAGCCTACGATGGAATTACTCACGCACGACGGTGAGCATCATGAAATTGGTGATGGAGGATGGTTTATGATGACGATGGTGACGAATCCCCCTCTCCGGAGCCCCGAACGTATCCAGATCAGCCCTCCCGAGAGAGATTAGGGCTTGGCACCGGCTCCGTATTGTAAAACGTGATGAAACTTTTTCTCTAATTTTTTTCTCCGCGAAAGCAAATATATGGAGTTGGAGTTGAGGTCGGTGGACGTCCAGGGGGCCCACGAGGCAAGGGGGCGCCAAGGGGAGGGTGCGGGCCCCCTCCCTTGTGGACAGGGTGTGCGCCCCTGGCCTTGATTCTTTCGCCAGTATTTTTTATATTTTCTGAAAAGTTGCTCCGTGGATTTTCAGGTCATTCCGAGAACTTCTATCTCTGCACAAAAATAACACCATGGCAGTTCTGCTGAAAAGAGCGTCAGTCCGGGTTAGTTTCATTCAAATCATGCAAGTTAGAGTCCAAAACAAGGGAAAAGGTGTTTGGAAAAGTAGATACGATGGAGACGTATCAACTCCCTCAAGCTTAAACCTTTGCTTGTCCTCAAGCAATTCAGTTGACGAACTGAAAGTGATAAGGAAAAACTTGTACAAACTCCGTTTGCTCTTGTTGTTGTAAATATGTAAAGCCAGCATTCAAATTTTCAGCAAAGATTATGAACTAACCATATTCACAATAACACTTAGGTCTCATGTTTAGTCATATAAATGGCATAATCAACCAGCGAGCAATAATAATAAATCTCCGAGGACAACACTTTCTCAAAACAATCATAATATGATATAACAAGATTGTATCTCGCTAGCCCTTTCTGAGACCGCAAAACATAAATGCAGAGCACCTTTAAAGATCAAGGACTGACTAAACATTGTAATTCATGGTAAAAGAGATCCAGTCAAGTCATACCCAATATAAACTAATAGTAATGCATGCAAATGACAACGATGCTCTCCAGCGGGTGCTTTTTAATAAGAGGGTGATGACTCAACATAAAAGTAAATAGATAGGCCCTTCGCAGAAGGAAGCAGGGATTTGTAGAGGTGGGGGAGCTCGATTTTAAAATATAGATAAATAACATTTTGAGCGGTATACTTTCACTGTCAACGCAACAACTATGAGATCTCGATATCTTCCATGCTACATACATTATAGGCGGTTCCCAAACAGAATGGTAAAGTTTATACTCCCCCACCACCAACAAGCATCAATCCACGGCTTGCCTGAAACGACGGGTGCCACCAACTAGCAACAATCCTGGGGGAGTTTTGTTTAATTATATTGATTTGACTTGATCTTTTGATCATGGGACTGGGCATCCCGGTTACGAGCCATTTTCTCGTGAATGAGGAGCAGAGTCCACTCCCCTTGAGAATAACCCACCTAGCATGGAAGATACAGAAAGCCCTAGTTGATACATGAGCTGCTCGAGCATACGAAACAGAATTTCATTTGAAAGTTTGGAGTCTAGCACATACAAATTTACTTGGAACGGCAGGTAAATACCGCATATGGGAAGGTATGGTGGACTCATATGGAACAACTTTGGGGCTTATGCAGTTTGGATGCACAAGCAATATTCCCGCTTAGTACAGGTGAAGGCTAGAAAGAGACTGGGAAGCGACCAAATGAGAGAGCGACAACAGTCATGAACATGCATTAAAATTAATCAACACTAAGTGCAAGCATGAGTAGGATATAATCCACCATGAACATAAATATCGTGTAGGCTATGTTGATTTTGTTTCACTACATGCGTGAACATGTGCCAAGTCAAGCCACTCAAATCATTCAAAGGAGGATACCACCCTATCATACCACATCACAACCATTTTAATAGCATGTTGGCACGCAAGGTAAACCATTATAAACTCATTGCTAATTAAGCATGGCATAAGCAACTATAATCTCTAATTGTCATTGCAAACATGTTTATTCATAATAGGCTGAATCATGAACGATGAACTAATCATATTTACAAAAACAAGAGCGGTCGAGTTCATACCAGCTTCTCTCATCTCAGTGAGTCCATGATATATCGTCATTATTACCTTTCACTTGCACGACCGAACGATGTGTATAATATTAATAGTGCACGTGCATTGGACTAAGCTGGAATCTGGAAGCATTCAATTCAAGGGAGAAGACAAGGTAATATCGGCACTTGGTTAAATCAACAATCATGCATAATAGAGCCACTAAACATTTTCATTATGGTCTTCTCCTCTCGACACCCAAAGGAAATAAAAGAAATAAAATTATTTACATGGGAATGCTCCCAACAAGCAAAAAAAGAACAAGAAATCTTTTTGGGTTTTCTTTTAATTACTACTACAAGCATGGAAATTAAACTAACTAATTTTTTGGCTTTTCTTAAGGTTTATCAAACACACAAGAGGAAAGCTAGAAAAAGAAATTAAACTAGCATGGATAGTAAAATGAAAAGGTATGAGCACCGACAACTAGAATAGTGTGTGAACATGGTTGTAATGTCGGTGAGAAATATGTACTCCCCCAAGCTTAGGCTTTTGGCCTAAGTTGGTCTATGCCCAAGGACCGTGGCTACTCTCCCCGGTGTACTGAGGAGTGTCATCATACTGCCACTGGCTGGCGATCTCCTCTGGATCCCACTGATAAGATGATGGTGGATAAGGGTCAGGTGGTGGTTCCGGCTCAGGCTCTGGAGCTGATGTCTGGCATCAGTGCGCGTAAACGGCCGCCGGCAAAATGAGGTAGTATCCTGCAGTTAAATCAAACAAAGAGGGCGCAGGCAAGATAATAATCTCATTGTGTTTCTTATTAAATCTCAGGTTATACAGAAGCATCTTATCATCATTGTTAACAATAAACTCATGTGCTACCATGCTCTTGTAATCTAAAAAGGTAGGGGGCAGCAGTTTTTCCTCTTTCTCATAATGCCTAATAGGTATCTCGAAGTGTTTAGCAAGGCGTGAGGCATAGATACCTCCAAAGATGGGGCCCTTCGTATGGTTCAGGCTTAATTGTTTAGCAATAACAGCACCCATACTAAAAGAGTTATCACAAAATAAGGAATGGAACAGAATAATAATATCAGGAACACTAAGCTTTCCACAGTTTCCGTGACCAATTAAGTATCGACTAGCAAATATGGCAAAGTAGCGTAAAACAAGAAAATGTATGCTAGTTATTCTTGCATCAGAAACCTTCCTCGGTTCCCCTACAGTAATAGTATCAATAAAACCTTCCACATCTTTACGATGTGGTTCACCTAAGCTGCCCTCGAAGGGTATTCTGCAAATCGCGCAAAAATTATGTAATGACATTTCACTAGCCTCATCATATAAATGAAAAGCTACTGAAGTAGGTGAATTCTTAGGATAATAGTAGAAGTTTTGCATGAAAGTATTGGTGAGTAATAGATATTGTTTGATCTGGTCGTGGAGGAAGTCAGTGAGGCCCGCATTATCAGCCAATGAATAAAAGTCTTCATAAATTCCAGCTGCTCTCAAGAAATCATCACAAGGCCATTCACACGGCCATACTTCCACTACGCGAGGAAGATTATACTGGCCTTTTCTTTCTCCTTAGCTTGTTTATCCTTGGAGCTTTGGCTAGAAGAGCCCCTCACAAACCTCTTCATCATTTTCTAAAATTTTCTGAATTTTTTAGTAACTCAAAATAAAAGTGAATCAAACTAAACAAGATTGATAGCAACTACTCCCACAAGTGCCTAGAGCATATATCATGCATTAGAATTACTTGGGACCTCATAAATTTGACATGCAAGCTCAAGAACAGGGTCAACTAGGCAGCAAAAATTTGCAATGAATAAAGCACTAGAAAAAAACTAATTGGACCATTGGAGGAGTCACATACCAAAAAACAATCTCCCAAAGCAGTTTTGTGAATGGAGCTTTGAGCAAGGAGATCGAAAATCGCAGCAAAGTGAGCTAGAACTCGTGCCTGAGCTGGATGGGGAATTTTTTTGGGAGGAAGATGAAGTGTGTGGGTGCAGGAATAAGTGGAGGGGGGCCACCATGGGCCCACGAGGCAGGGGCGCGCCCTGTAAGGGTGGGCGCGCCCTGGACCCTCGTGGCCAGGTGCTTGCTTCCCCTACTGTCTTCTCAGTGCCAAAAATCCTCATATATTCCAGAAAAAATCATACTAAATTTACAAGGCATTTGGAGAACTTTTATTTTTGGGTATTTTTTATATTGTATGAATAATTCAGAAAATAGGCAGATAATACTATTTTTGCTTTATTTGTTCTAATAACAAAAAGTAAAAGGAGGGTACAGAAGGTTGTGCCTTCTACTTTCATCCATCTTATGCTCATCAAAAGGAATCCACTAACAAGGTTGATCAAGTCTTGTTAACAAACTCATTCCGAATAACATGGAACCGGAGAAATTTCGAATAACACTAGGTTACCTCAACGGGGATATGCAAATCCCCAATAATAAGAATATCATATTCCTTCTTGACAGTAGGAAGAGGAAATTCGAAACCTCCAATAAAAATAGTTGGAATTTTTCCAATATAATTGATGCTATGAACTTGAGGTTGTTTCCTCGGAAAGTGTACCGTATGCTCATTACCATTAACATGAAAAGTGACATTGCCTTTGTTGCAATCAATAACAGCCCCTTCAGTATTCAAAAAGGGTCTACCAAGGATAATCTACATACTATCGTCCTCGAGAATATCAAGAATAACAAAGTCCGTTAAAATAGTGACGTTTGCAACCACAACAGGCACATCCTCACAATTACCGACAGGTATAGGAGTTGATTTATCAGCCATTTGCAAATATATTTCAGTAGGTGTCAACTTATTAAATTCAAGTCTACGATATAAAGAGAGAGGCATAACACTAACACCTGCTCCAAGATCACATAAAGCAGTTTTAACATAGTTTCTTTTAATGGAGCATGGTATAGTTGGTACTCCTGGATCTCCAAGTTTCTTTGGTATTCCACCCTTAAAAGTATAATTAGCAAGCATGGTGGAAATAACAGCTTCCGATATCTTTCTTTTATCTGTGATGATATCCTTCATGTTTTTAGCATAAGGATTTACTTTAAGCATATCAGTTAAGCACATACGTAAGAAGATAGGTCTAATCATTTCAGCAAAGCGCTCAAAATCCTCACCATCCGTTTTCTTGGATGGTTTAGGAGGAAAAGGCATGGGTTTCTGAAACCTTGGTTCTCTTTCTTTACCGTGCTTCCTAGCAACAAAGTCTCTCTTATCATAACGTTGATTCTTTGATTGTGGGTTATCAAGATCAACAGCAGGTTCAATGTCTACATCATTATTATTACTAGGTTGAGCATCAACATGAACATTGTCATTAACATTATCACTAGGTTCATGTTCATCACCTGATTGTTTTTCAGCATCAGAAATAGAAATATCATTGGGATTCTCAGTGTTGGAAATATGCCCTAGAGGCAATAATAAAAGGGTTATTATTATATTTCCTTATTCATGATAATTGTCTTTTATTCATGCTATAACTGTATTATCCGAAAATCGTAATACACGTGTGAATACATAGACCATAACATGTCCCTAGTGAGCCTCTAGTTGACTAGCTCGTTGGTCAACAGATAGTCATGGTTTCCTGACTATGGACATTAGATGTCATTGACAATGGGATCACATCATTAGGAGAATGATGTGATGGACAAGACCCAATCCTAAGCATAGCACAAGATCGTGTAGTTTGTTTTGCTAGAGCTTTTTCAATGTCAAGTATCTCTTCCTTATACCATGAGATCCTGTAATTCCCGGATACCATAAGAGTGCTTTGGGTGTACCAAACGTCACAACGTAACTGGGTGACTATAAAGGTGCACTACAGGTATCTCCAAAAGTGTCTGTTGGGTTGACACGGATCGAGACTGTGATTTGTCACTCCGTATGACGGAGAGGTATCTCTGGGCCCACTCGGTAATGCATCATCATAATGAGCTCAAAGTGACCAAGTGTTTGGTCACGGGATCATGCATTACGATATGAGTAAAGTGACTTGCCGGTAACGAGACTGAACGAGGTATTGGGATACCGACGATCGAGTCTCGGGCATGTAACGTACCGATTGACAAAGGGAATTGTATACAGGGTTGTTTGAATCCTCGACATCGTGGTTCATCCGATGAGATCATCGAGGAGCATGTGGGAACCAACATGGGTATCCAGATCCCGCTGTTGGTTATTGCCCGAGAGCCGTCTCGGTCATGTCTACATGTCTCCCAAACCCGTAGGGTCTACACACTTAAGGTTCGGTGACGCTACGGTTGTATGAATATGAGTATGCAGTATACCGAATGTTGTTTGGAGTCCCGGATGAGATCCCGGACGTCACGAGGAGTTCCGGAATAGTCCGGAGATGAAGAATTATATATAGAAAGTGGTATTTCGGCCATCGGGAAAGTTTCGGGGTCACCCGGTATTGTACCGGGACCACCGGAAGGGTCCCGGGGGTCCACCGGGTGGGGCCACCCATCCCAGAGGGCCCCAAGGGCCGAAGTGGAGAGGGGAACCAGCCCATAGTGGGCTGGTGCGCCCCCCTTGGCCCACCCCATGCGCCTAGGGTTGAAACCCTAGGGTGGGGGGGGCGCCCCACTTGGCTTGGGGGGTACTCCACCCCCCTTGGCCGCCGCCCCCTTGGGAGATTGGATCTCCCAGGGCCGGCGCCCCCACCCCCCTGGGGGCCTATATAAAGGGAGGGGGAGGGGGCAGCCGCACCCTGAAGTTCTGGCACCTCCCTCCCCCTGCTACACCTCTTCCTCCTCCGTCACGTGCTTGGCGAAGCCCTGCCGGAGTGCTGCTGTTCCACCACCACCACGCCGTTGTGCTGCTGCTGGAGCTTTCATCATCAACCTATCCTCCCCCCTTGCTTGATCAAGACGGAGGAGACGTCACGCTGACCGTACGTGTGTTGAACGCCGAGGTGCCGTCCGTTCGGCGCTAGGATCTCCGGTGATAGGATCACGACGAGAATGACTACTTCAACCCCGTTCTTTTGAACGCTTCTGCGCGATCTACAAAGTGGTATGTAGATGCAATCTCTCTCCCATCACTCGTTGCTTAGATGAACTCATAGATGGATCTTGGTGAAACCGTAGGAAAATTTTTAATTTTCTGCAACGTTCCCCAACAGTGGCATCATGAGACAGGTTTATGCGTAGTTCTCTATTGCACGAGTAGAACACAATTTTGTTGTGGGCGTAGATCTTGTCAACTTTCTTGCCGCTACTAGTCTTATCTTGCTTCAGCGGTATTGTGGGATGAAGCGGCCCGGACCAACCTTACACGTACGCTTACGTGAGACCGGTTCCACCGACTAACATGCACTAGTTGCATAAGGTGGTTGGCGGGTGTCTGTCTCTCCCACTTTAGTTGGAGCGGATTCGATGAAAAGGGTCCTTATGAAGGGTAAATAGAAGTTGACAAAATCACGTTGTGGTTATTCGTAGGTAAGAAAACGTTCTTTCTAGAACCCAATTGCAGCCACGTAAAAGATGCAACAACAATTAGAGGACGTCTAACTTGTTTTTGCAGCAATTGTCATGTCATGTGATATGGCCAGAAGTTGCGATGAATGATGAATGATATATTGTGATGTATGAGATCATGTTCTTGTAATAGGAACCACGACTTGCATGTCGATGAGTATGACAACCGGCAGGAGCCATAGGAGTTGTCTTTATTTTTTGTATGACCTGCGTGTCATTGAAGAACGCCATGTAAATTACTTTACTTTATTGCTAAACGCATTAGCCATAGAAGTAGAAGTAGTCGTTGGCGTGACAACTTCATGAAGACACAATGATGGAGATCATGATGATGGAGATCATGGTGTCATGCCGGTGACGAAGATGATCATGGAGCCCCGAAGATGGAGATCGAAGGAGCTATATGATATTGGCCATATCATGTCACTACTATATAATTGCATGTGATGTTTATTATGTTTTATGCATCTTGTTTAGTTAGAACAGCGGTAGTAAATAAGATGATCCCTTATAATAATTTCAAGAAAGTGTTCCCCCTAACTGTGCACCGTTGCTAAAGTTCGTCGTTTCGAAGCACCATGTGATGATCGGGTGTGATAGATCCTTACGTTCACATACAACGGGTGTAAGACAGATTTACACATGCAAAACACTTAGGGTTAACTTGACGATCCTAGCATGTACAGACATGGCCTCGAAACACAAGAGACCGAAAGGTCGAACATGAGTCGTATAGAAGATACGATCAACATGGAGATGTTCACCGATGATGACTAGTCTGTCTCACGTGATGATCGGACACGGCCTAGTCGACTCGGATCGTGTAACACTTAGATGACTAGAGGGATGTCTGATCTGAGTGGGAGTTCATTAAATAATTTGATTAGATGAACTTAATTATCATGAACTTAGTCTAAAACTTTTGCAAAATATGTCTTGTAGATCAAATGGCCAACGCTCATGTCAACATGAACTTCAACGCGTTCCTAGAGAAAACCAAGCTGAAAGATGATGGCAGCAACTATTCGGACTGGGTCCGGAACCTGAGGATCATCCTCATAGTAGCCAGGAAACAATATGTCCTAGAAGGACCACTAGGTGATGCACCCGTCCCAGAGAACCAAGACATTATGTATGCTTGGCAGTCTCGCGCTGATGATTACTCCCTCGTTCAGTGCGGCATGCTTTACAGCTTAGAACCAGGGCTCCAAAAGCGTTTTGAGAAACACGGAGCATATGAGATGTTCGAGGAGCTGAAACTAGTTTTCCAAGCTCATGCCTGGGTCGAGATATATGAAGTCTCCGACAAGTTCTATAGTTGTAAGATGGAGGAAAATAGTTCTGTCAGTGAGCACATACTCAAAATGTCTGGGTTGCACAACCGCCTGTCCCAGCTGGACATTAACCTCCCGGATGAGGCGGTCATTGACAAAATCCTTCAGTCGCTTCCACCAAGCTACAAGAGCTTTGTGATGAACTACAATATGCAGGGGATGGTAAAGACCATTCCTGAAGTATTTTCAATGCTGAAGTCAGCAGAGGTTGAAATCAAGAAAGAACATCAAGTGTTGATGGTCAATAAGACCACTAAGTTCAAGAAGGGCAAGGGTAAGAAGAACTTCAAGAAGGATGGCAAAGATGTTGCCGCGCCCCGTAAGCCAGTTGCCGGGAAGAATTCAAAGAATGGACCCAAGCCTGAAACTGTGTGCTTTTATTGCAAGGGGAAGGGTCACTGGAAGCGGAACTGCCCCAAATACTTAGCGGACAAGAAGGCCGGCAACACTAAAGGTATATTTGATATACATGTAATTGATGTGTACCTCACCAGTACTCGTAGTAACTCCTGGGTATTTGATACCGGTGCCGTTGCTCACATTTGTAACTCACAGCAGGAGCTGCGGAATAAGCGGAGACTGGCGAAGGATGAGGTGACGATGCGTGTCGGGAATGGTTCCAAGGTCGATGTGATCGCCGTCGGCACGCTACCTCTACATTTACCTACGGGATTAGTTTTAAACCTCAATAATTGTTATTTAGTGCCAAGTTTGAGCATGAACATTGTATCTGGATCTCGTTTAATACGAGATGGCTACTCATTTAAATCCGAGAATAATGGTTGTTCTATTTATATGAGAGATATGTTTTATGGTCATGCCCCAATGGTCAATGGTCTATTCTTAATGAATCTCGAACGTAATGTTACACATATTCATAGCGTGAATACCAAAAGATGTAAAGTTGATAACGATAGTCCCACATACTTGTGGCACTGCCGCCTTGGTCACATTGGTGTCAAGCGCATGAAGAAGCTCCATGCTGATGGACTTTTAGAGTCTCTCGATTATGAATCATTTGACACATGCGAACCATGCCTCATGGGCAAAATGACCAAGACCCCGTTCTCCGGAACAATGGAGCGAGCAACCAACTTGTTGGAAATCATACATATCGATGTGTGCGGTCCAATGAGCGTTGAGGCTCACGGAGGATATCGTTATGTTCTCACTCTCACTGATGACTTGAGTAGATATGGGTATGTCTACTTGATGAAACACAAGTCTGAGACCTTTGAAAAGTTCAAGGAATTTCAGAATGAAGTAGAGAATCAACGTGACCGAAAGATAAAATTCTTACGATCGGATCGTGGAGGAGAATATTTAAGTCACGAGTTTGGTACACACTTAAGAAATTGTGGAATCGTTTCACAACTCATGCCGCCTGGAACACCTCAGCGTAACGGTGTGTCCGAACATCGTAATCGCACTCTACTGGATATGGTGCGATCTATGATGTCTCTTACTGATTTACCGCTATCATTTTGGGGATACGCTCTAGAGATAGCTACATTCACTTTAAATAGGGCACCGTCTAAATCTGTTGAGACGACACCGTATGAATTATGGTTTGGGAAGAAACCTAAGCTGTCGTTTCTAAAAGTTTGGGGATGCAATGCTTATGTCAAGAAACTTCAACCTGAAAAGCTCGAACCCAAGTCGGAAAAATGCGTCTTCATAGGATACCCTAAAGAAACCATTGGGTATACCTTCTACTTAAGATCCGAGGGCAAGATCTTTGTTGCCAAGACCGGATCCTTTCGGGAAAAAGAGTTTCTCTCGAAAGAAGTAAGTGGGAGGAAAGTAGAACTCGATGAAGTACTACCTCTTGAACGGGATAGTAGTGCAGCTCAGGAAAATGTTCCTATGATGCCTACACCAACTGAAGAGGAAAATAATGATGATGATCAAGGTACTTCGGATCAAGTTGCTACTGAACTTCGTAGGTCCACAAGGACATGTTCCGCACCAGAGTGGTACGGCAACCCTGTCCTGGAAATCATGTTGTTGGACAACGGTGAACCTTCGAACTATGAAGAAGCAATGGCGGGCCCAGATTCCAACAAATGGCTAGAAGCCATGAAATCCGAGATAGAATCCATGTATGAAAACAAAGTATGGACTTTGACTGACTTGCCCGATGATCGGCGAGCGATAGAAAACAAATGGATCTTTAAGAAGAAGACGGGCGCGGATGGAAATGTCACCATCTATAAAGCTTGACTTGTCGCTAAGGGTTATCGGCAAGTTCAAGGGATTGACTACGATGAGACTTTCTCTCTCGTAGCAAAGCTTAAGTCCGTCCGAATCATGTTAGCAATTGCCGCATGCTATGATTATGAGATATGGCAGATGGACGTCAAAACGGCATTCCTTAACGGGCATCTTAAGGAAGAACTGTATATGATGCAGCCGGAGGGTTTTGTCGATCCTAAGAATGCTAACAAAGTATGCAAGCTCCAGCGATCCATTTATGGGCTGGTGCAAGCATCTGGAGTTGGAACATTCGCATTGATGAGATGATCAAAGCGTTTGGGTTTATGCAGACTTATGGAGAAGCCTGCGTTTACAAGAAAGTGAGCGGGAGCTCTATAGCATTTCTCATATTATATGTAGATGGCATACTTTTGATGGGAAATGATATAGAACTTTTGGACAGCATTAAGGCCTACTTGAATAAGTGTTTTTCAATGAAGGACCTTGGAGAAGATGCTTATATATTAGGCATCAAGATCTATAGAGATAGATTGAGACGCCTCATAGGTCTTTCACAAAGCACATACCTTGATAAGATTTTGAAGAAGTTCAAAATGGATCAGTCCAAGAAGGGGTTCTTGCCTGTATTGCAAGGTGTGAGATTGAGCTCGGCTCAATGCCCAACCACAGAAAAAGATAAAGTAGAGATGAGTGTCATCCCCTATGCTTCAGCCATAGGATCTATTATGTATGCCATGCTGTGTACCAGACCTGATGTAAACCTTGCCGTAAGTTTTAGGAAGGTACCAAAGTAATCCCGGCAAGGAACGCTGGACAGCGGTCAAGAATATCCTAAAGTACCTGAAAAGGACGAAGGACATGTTTCTCGCTTATGGAGGTGACGAAGAGCTCGTCGCAAAGGGTTACGCCGATGCTAGCTTCGACACAGATCTGGATGACTCTAAGTCACAAACCGGATACGTGTATATGTTGAATGGTGGAGCAGTAAGCTGGTGCAGCTGCAAGCAGAGCGTCGTGGCGGGATCTACATGTGAAGCGGAGTACATGGCAGCCTCAGAGGCAGCGCATGAAGCAATATGGGTGAAGGAGTTCATCACTGACCTAGGAGTCATACCCAATGCGTCGGGGCCGATCAAACTCTTCTGTGACAACACTGGAGCTATTGCCCTTGCCAAGGAGCCCAGGTTTCACAAGAAGACCAAGCACATCAAGTGTCGCTTCAACTCCATCCGTGAAAATGTTCAAGATGGAGACATAGGTATTTGCAAAGTACATACGGATCTGAATGTCGCAGATCCGTTGACTAAACCTCTCTCGCGAGCAAAACATGATCAACACCAGAACTCTATGGGTGTTCGATTCATCACAATGTAACTGGATTATTGACTCTAGTGCAAGTGGGAGACTATTGGAAATATGCCCTAGAGGCAATAATAAAAGGGTTATTATTATATTTCCTTATTCATGATAATTGTCTTTTATTCATGCTATAACTGTATTATCCGGAAATCGTAATACACGTGTGAATACATAGACCATAACATGTCCCTAGTGAGCCTCTAGTTGACTAGCTCGTTGGTCAACAGATAGTCATGGTTCCCTGACTATGGACATTAGATGTCATTGACAACGGGATCACATCATTAGGAGAATGATGTGATGGACAAGACCCAATCCTAAGCATAGCACAAGATCGTGTAGTTCGTTTTGCTAGAGCTTTTTCAATGTCAAGTATCTCTTCCTTAGACCATGAGATCGTGTAACTCCCAGATACCGTAAGAGTGCTTTGGGTGTACCAAACGTCACAACGTAATTGGGTGACTATAAAGGTGCACTACAGGTATCTCCAAAAGTGTCTGTTGGGTTGACACGGATCGAGACTGGGATTTGTCACTCCGTATGATGGAGAGGTATCTCTAGGCCCACTCGGTAATGCATCATCATAATGAGCTCAAAGTGACCAAGTGTTTGGTCACGGGATCATGCATTACGGTATGAGTAAAGTGACTTGCCGGTAACGAGACTGAACGAGGTATTGGGATACTGACGATCGAGTCTCGGGCATGTAACGTACCGATTGACAAAGGGAATTGTATACGGGGTTGTTCGAATCCTCGACATCGTGGTTCATCCGATGAGATCATCGAGGAGCATGTGGGAACCAACATGGGTATCCAGATCCCGCTGTTGGTTATTGCCCGAGAGCCGTCTCGGTCATGTCTACATGTCTCCCGAACCCGTAGGGTCTACACACTTAAGGTTCGGTGACGCTAGGGTTGTATGAATATGAGTATGCAGTATACCGAATGTTGTTCGGAGTCCCGGATGAGATCCCGGATGTCACGAGGAGTTCCGGAATAGTCCGGAGGTGAAGAATTATATATAGAAAGTGGTATTTCGGCCATCGGGAAAGTTTCGGGGTCACACGGTATTGTACCGGGACCATCGGAAGGGTCCCGGGGGTCCACCGGGTGGGGCCACCCATCCCGGAGGGCCCCAAGGGCCGAAGTGGGGAGGGGAACCAGCCCATAGTGGGCTGGTGTGCCCCCCTTGGCCCACCCCCTGCGCCTAGGGTTGAAACCCTAGGGTGGGGGGCGCCCCACTTGGCTTGGGGGGTACTCCACCCCCCTTGGCCGCCGCCCCCTTGGGAGATTGGATCTCCCTGGGCCGGCGCCCCCCCCTGGGGGCCTATATAAAGGGAGGGGGAGGGGGCAGCCGCACCCTGAAGTTCTGGCGCCTCCCTCCCCCTGCTACACCTCTTCCTCCTCCGTCACGTGCTTGGCGAAGCCCTGCCGGAGTGCTGTTGTTCCACCACCACCACGCCGTTGTGCTGCTGCTGGAGCTTTCATCATCAACCTCTCCTTCCCCCTTGCTGGATCAAGATGGAGGAGACGTCACGCTGACCGTACGTGTGTTGAATGCGGAGGTGCCGTCCGTTCGGCGCTAGGATCTCCGGTGATAGGATCACGACGAGAACGACTACTTCAACCCCGTTCTTTTGAACGCTTCCGCGCGATCTACAAAGTGGTATGTAGATGCAATCTCTCGCCCATGACTCGTTGCTTAGATGAACTCATAGATGGATCTTGGTGAAACCGTAGGAAAAATTTTAATTTTCTGCAACATTCCCCAACACTCAGGTGTGTCTACAACAGGTTCACTAGAAGCATGCAAAGTCCTATCATTTTTATTTTTCTTCTTTTTAGAAGGACTAGGTGCATCTACTTTATTTCTCTGGGAATCTTGCTCAATTCTCTTAGGGTGGCCTACAGGATACAAAGGTTCATGAGTCATTTTACCTGTTCTAGTAGCCACTCTAACAGCAAACTCATGTTTATTATTTAATTCCTCAGGCAAATCACTTTGAGCTTTAAGTACTTGCTCTGCTTGAGTGGTAACCATAAAAGCATATTTACTAATGAGTTTAAGTTCACCTTTAACTCTAGCCATATAGTCACTCAAGCGTCCAATCATGTAAGCATTACTCTTTAATTCTCTACCAACATAAGCATTGAAATTTTCTTGTCTAGCCATAAAGTCATCAAATTCATCTAAACATTGGCTAGGAAACTTAGTACACGGGATTTCAACTTTATCATATCTATAGAGAGAATTTACCTTTACTACCTATGTCGAGGTTATCAAGACCATGTGTTTCTTTAATAGGTGGTGTATTAAGACCATGTATTTCTTCAATAGGAGGTAAATTCTTAACATCTTCGGCTTTAATACCTTTTTCTTTCATAGATTTCTTTGCCTCTTGCATATCTTCAGGACTGGGAAATAGAACACCTCTCTTCTTCGGAGTAGGTTTAGGAATAGGTTCAGGAGTTGGTTCAATTGGCTCAGAAATTGGCTTAGGAAGAGTCCAATTATTTTCATTAGTCAACATATTATTCAATAGCAATTTAGCTTGATCGACTATTTTTCCCTGAAAACACGACCAGCACAACTATCCAAGTGGTCCTTGGAAGCATCAGTTAGTCCATTATAAAAGATATCAAGTATTTCATCTTTTAAGAGGATGATCAGGCAAAGCATTAAGTAATCGGAGAAGCCTCCCCCAAGCTTGTGGGAGACTCTCTTCTTCAATTTGCACAAAATTATATGTTTCCCTCAAGGCAGCTTGTTTCTTATGAGCAGGGAAATATTTAGCAGAGAATAATAGATCATATCCTAGGGACTACGCACACAACTAGGATCAAGAGAATTAAACCAAGTTTTAGCATCACCCTTTAATGAGAATGGAAATATCTTAAGGATATAGTAGTAGCGAGACTTCTCATCATTAGGGAACAAGGTGGCTATATCATTTAACTTAGTAAGATGTGCCACGACAGTTTTAGATTCATAGCCATTAAAAGGATCGGATTCAACCAAAGTAATTATCTCAGGATCAACAGAGAATTCATAATCCTTATCAGTAACAAAGATAGGTGAAGTAGCAAAAGCAGGGTCATATTTCATTCTAGCATTTAGAGATTTATGTTTCCATTTAGCTAATAACTTCTTAAGATCAGATCTATCATTGCAAGAAAGAATAGCTCTAGTAGTTTCTTCATCCATAACATAACTCTCAGGAACAACAGGCAATTCATACCTAGGGGGAGAACCTTCATCATCACTATCTTCAATAATTGCATCTTCAATAATTTCATTCTCTCTAGCCCTAGCAAGTTGTTCATCAAGATATTCACCTAATGGCATAGTAGTATCAAGCATAGAAGTAGTTTAATCATAAGTATCATGCATAGTAGAAGTGGCATCATCAATAACATGCGACATATCAGAATTCATAGCAATAGAAGGTTTAGGTGTTGCAAGCTTACTCAAAACAGAAGGAGAATCTAGTGCAGAGCTAGATGGCAGTTCCTTACCTCCCCTCATAGTTGAGGGAAAAATCTTAGTTCTTTCATCTTTCAAGTTCCTCATAGTGACCAGCAGATATAAATCCCAAGTTACTAAAACAATAGAGCTATGCTCCCTGGCCACCGTGCCAGAAAATAGTCTTGATAACCCACAAGTATAGGGGATCGCAACAGTTTTCGAGGGTAGAGTATTCAACCCAAATTTATTGATTCAACACAAGGGGAGCCAAAGAATATTCTCAAGTATTAGCAGTTGAGTTGTCAATTCAACCACACCTGGATAACTTAGTATCTGCAGCAAAGTATTTAGTAGCAAAGTAGTATGGAAGTAACGGTAATAGTGGCAAAAGTAACGATAGCAGTTTTGTAGTAATTGTAACAGTAGCAACGGTAAAGTAAATAAGCAAAGCACAATATGTGAAAAGCTCATAGGCATTGGATCAGTGATGGATAATTATGTTGTATGAGATTCCTCATGTAATAGTTATAACATACGGTGACACAGAACTAGCTCCAGTTCATCAATGTAATGTAGGCATGTATTCCGAATATAGTCATACGTGCTTATGGAAAAGAACTTGCATGACATCTTTGTCCTACCCTCCCGTGGCAGCGGGGTCCTAGTGGAAACTAAGGGATATTAAGGCCTCCTTTTAATAGAGTACCAGACCAAAGCATTAACACATAGTGAATACATGAATTCCTCAAACTACGGTCATCACCGAGAAGTATCCCGATTATTGTCACTTCGGGGTTGTCGGATCATAACACATAATAGGTGTCTATATACTAGCAAGATAGGATCAAGAACTCACATGTATTCATGAAAACATAATAGGTTCAGATCTGAAATCATGGCACTCGGGCCCTAGTGACAAGCATTCAGCATAGCAAAGTCATAGCAACATCAATCTCAGAACATAGTGGATACTAGGGATCAAACCCTAACAAAACTAACTTGATTACATGGTAAATCTCATCCAACCCATCACCGTCCAGCAAGCCTACGATGGAATTACTCACGCACGGTGGTGAGCATCATGAAATTGGTGATGGAGGATGGTTGATGATGACGACGGTGACGAATCCCCCTCTCCGGAGCCCCGAATGGACTCCAGATCAGCCCTCCCGAGAGAGATTAGGGCTTGGCGGCGGCTCCGTATCGTAAAACGTGATTAAACTTTTTCTCTGATTTTTTTCTCCGTGAAAGAAAATATATGGAGTTGGAGTTGAGGTCGGTGGACGTCCAAGGGGCCCACGAGGCAGGGGGCGCGCCCAGGGGAAGGGGGCGCGCCCCCCACCCTCGTGGACAGGGTGTGGGCCCCCTGGCCTTGATTCTTTCGCCAGTATTTTTTATATTTTCTGAAAAGTTGCTCCGTGGATTTTCAGGTCATTCCGAGAACTTTTATTTCTGCGCAAAAATAACACCATTGGCAGTTGTGCTGAATAGAGCGTTAGTCCAGGTTAGTTTCATTCAAATCATGCAAGTTAGATTCCAAAACAAGGGCAAAAGTGTTTGGAAAAGTAGATATGATGGAGACGTATCAACAGCGCCACGTGGAAGAAGTACTACACTGAGACCACGGAGGAGAGAAAGGAAATACGGAGGTTAACTGAAGAAAGCATCGACAAGAAGGTTGAGATTGTGGTTGAGAAGAATTTAGCTAAGACAGTTGCAACAGCGGTAGCTGCCATAAAACGTGAGCTGACAGTCTTGGTTCCGACTATCGTCGGTTGGAGCAGGCGAAATCCATAAAAAGATGCAGTGGACTTTCCCCTTGCTGACTTCGTTGGGAGCATCTCGACTAGCGTTGCACCAGCACCTCCACCAACACCTGAACCTGCACCGGCTACCGCACCTGCTTTGTCTTTTGGCTGAGCTCGACGCCCTCACGGTACCTGTCACACCGGCCCTCTTCAATAAATGTATAGTCTCCCGTTTTTGTTGCCTTTCGGATGCCTCACATCGCAGACATGTCATAGCTCTTTTCCTCTCATTGTAACATGATGTTGAACCATGACATATTGCTAGAAAATGAAAGCCATTGGCTTATTTTTTTAACTTGGGGTATGATTATGACCACGGCATTGCAATTATCTGTCTATGATATGTGTCACTCTTATAATAATCTTAATTCCACACATACTCTGAACATGATTGTTTATTTTTGTCCTTTTGGTCTTCAATTTAAATTATTGCAGCAGGCACAATTGCGCTGGCCTTCATGATTCCAGGACCTGGAATCATACCTACCGATGGGTGGTGGTTTATCACTCGTTCAGCTGAGGGCGGTCATTTGATGCTCATTCGCACGTACCAAATTGACCAAACCATTACATCAAACCACATGTAGTACAATGCCCGGGGCGTTCGTGACATTGATGGCTATGGCTGCTTCGTGTTAGAGAAAGATCCCAACTCCGTTGGGCCAAGCGTATTCAACTGGAGGCGGATTTACAGCCTCGGCAACAACTCCATGTTCCTCGGGCTCAATTATCCGATCATCCAACCAATCGTCGATCATATCACCGGCGATGATTACCGTGCTATGCAACTTCCATTCGCTAGGGGGGCTGTGTTTACACATCATACCATGGGTTTCATGAATCACCATATCTAGAGATTCGTCGAGATAGCTTGTTGCCAGATAATCTTCAGTGTGTGAAAGGCATCAAGCTTCCATGCGATGGATGGCTTTTGCAAACCCGACATGCGGCGATGTGGTTCATGCCAACAGCAAATATGCACAACTTGATTCATACTGATATCTAGACTGAGCACGACCCTCTTTTGTAGCACGACCCTCTTTTGTTGGATATTATGTATTGTTGTTAGTTTGAAGCACTCCTCTGGTTTGAAGGGTAGATACCTTTCTGGGATCAAGTGCATCCTAACTCACCTGCATAGCATGTACTGATAATGATGATGGAGATGTTGTGCAGAAGCTATAAATATATATATAAACACTATTCTGATCACGGGATGATAATAATATTCTGATCACAACCTGACCTGCCCCGCTAGTACGTTGAACTTCCGTGTGAACTAGGTTCAACCTCTGCCAACATTGGCCAAATGGGGCTTGCGATATACCGTTGGAAAGCTATGGACACCAGTACCATGACCCAAGTTAAACTTTTGGCAAAATGTAAGCCGTTTAAGAGTAGTTTTGAAAACCGTTTTTTCTTCACACAAGAAACGTGAATCGTATTTTCGATCGTGTTTCTAAACTATTTATCACAATGAGGCATATAATATGGCGTTGGAAAGCTGCTGCAAAACCGCTCCTTCCACATGCTGAAAGTTTTCTCTAATTCCCTATGGTTAAAGAGTAATTTGAAAAAACATAAAATTTTGCAAACCGAACAGCCGAGTTCGTATTTTCGATGCCATTTTTAAACGGCTAGTCCAATTGAGGCAAACGATTTGGCGTTGGAAATCTCATGAAATTGCGCTAATTTTTCATGTTTAAAGTTTTTTCTCATTTTGAACGGTTTAAGAGTAATTTAGAAAACGGGACAAGTTCCACCGAGTTCGTATTTTTGAGCTAATTTTTTAACTGTACGTCCGAATGCAGCAAATAATATGGCGTTGGAAAGCTTGAACAAATGTGAAACTTTTGGCTATATACGGTTTCTCCCAATTTTTTACTGTTTTAAGTCAACTTTGAAAATGACTACAAATGTATTTTCGCCGTAATTTCTACAAACTTTATCGGAATTGGGCAAATAATATACCATTGAAAAGCTACAGAAAATTCAATACTTCTTCATGTTGATGGTTTTCTCTGATTCATAGCCGTTTTCAAGTAATTTCGAAAACAGTGAGATCAAGTTCTACCTTTATCGTGAAACAGATTCTCCGAAAATGCATTGCGTGTAGAACTTGAACTTCTCAGCATGTCTACTTGAACTTCACTCTGTATTTTCACATGATTTTTTTTGCTCATAGCTCTCCATCCACTCACAGGAATTGAGCAAGTGATATACCGATGGAAAGCTGTTGTAAACACGCAACTTTCCCGTGTTGATCATTTTTTCATACTCACGACAATTTTAAAAGTTTTTCATCTGAAATTCATTCAGTGTAGTTGGTGAACTTCCTGTTGTTTTCACGTTGAAATTTTGTGACATATTTTTGTTCGTAATTTTCACATCTATTTCGTTAGTGTTACCCAAATGATATTATTTTTGTACAAACCTTTCTCACAATATTTTTTTAACTTTCTCCGACCGAGGACTTGAACTTACACAAATGATATTCCTGCTGTTTTGAAGTAAATTAGAAAATGACGAGATCATGATTTCTACCTTCATCGCGAAAGGAAATGCACTGCGTGAAGTAGTTGAACTTCTCGGGCATGTCTGTTTGAACTTCACTCTGTTTTTGACGTGTTGTTTTTTGCACTGCGTGAAGTAGTTGAACTTCTAGGGCATGTCTGTTTGAACTTCACTTTGTTTCACTTTATTGTATTTTTCTTATATGAAATACACACCATGTAGTACGTGAACTTTCGGTTGTTATCACTTTGAACTTCTCTCTGGTTTGAGATAATTATTTTAAAACACAAAACAACATATTATTTTTGTATTTTTGGACATCTAAATACACGGTGAACCTCTCTCACAAGAATTTTTTGAACTTTTCCTCACCGAGCACTTGAACTTCTAGCAACCATTTTTTTCCTTTTATGAGTTGTTTTTAAAAGTGCAAAAAATGGCGTTGTGTTTTTTTTATTTTTTGAACAGGTAAATCCTAGGTTTTAATAAACTCCGAACTTCTCTGTTATGTCAATTTGAACTGCACCTTTTTATATTGTGAGTAAAGAATTGAATTGAATTTTTATACAGAAAAAATCGAACATGGAAATACAAGGTGAACCACTCTCGCAAGAATTTTTGAACTTCTCCGGACGGAGCACTTGAACTTCTTTCAACAAACCTTTTAAGCTTTTATTTTTCTATACTTTTATTCTCACCTGAAATGCATTCCTTACAGTACTTGAACTTCTCGTTGTTTTCACTATGAACTTCTGTCACATTTTTGTGTATACCTTGAATTACACGCAATTGAAGGTCAGACGTCATTTTTTTCCATTTTAAAACATGTAATTGGAGGTCGAACATCCCGCAATATAAATTCTGAACCGTGCATGGGGTGCACTTGAACTTCTTGCAACAAATCTGAGTTTTTTATATACTTCATACATCCATGTTATTTTAATTTGAACTTCTTAGGCTTATTTTTAGAAATAAATATGTTTTTAAATAAGCATCAAACTTTTTTTTGAATCAAACTTCATGCTTTTATTTTCCATAGAGAACGAAAAGAATTTCAGTTTTTCGTATACATCAAGCAACTCAATTTTAATTTGAACTTCATCATTTTATTCTTTAGTAACAAGAAAAATCTATTTTTTTTACAAAAATCAAACTGCACTATTTTTAAAATTGAGCTTCTTGGTTTATTTCTAATGGTAACGAGAAAATCCTAGTTTTGTAATATACTTGACCTTCCCGAACATAATATTTTGACCCTTTTGCATAATGAAAAAATTTAGAATTCAATTTTTTTCATAGTAATACAATATTTTTTATATATCCATTTTCTGGGAGATGATATCTTCATTCACTTCTTGCAGTTGCCACTAAAGAACACAACAAACAGAGAGTAGGATGGGAGAGATGGAGCCTGGGACTTGTGTTCTACCTGAACTTGTTTTTGTTTTATCTGAACTTCTAAAGATTTTTTTCGAACTTGTTTGATGTTCCTAACAAATGTTGTTCTGTTTTTTTTTTTTGAACTGCTCCATTTTTTAACTTCTCTGTTTTATTTCTTTTAGCAGCGCAAAAATCTTTAGTTTTGTAATAAACATTGGACCCCTCTATTATCTTAAGTTGAAAGTTCATCATTTTCCTTATTTTAGAAACATAAATATCATTTATTTAATAAACATTGAACCTCTCCGTATTAAATTTGAACTTGTGATGTGGACAAAAAATGGAAGGAAGAACATTGTTTTGTTTACAAGTGTTTCGGGGAGGTCCACAAAAGTCAATTATTTTATTTTTCCATTTTCTTGAAATTTCCACTGTTTTATTTTTTTTACACTTCATTTCTTCTTCTTTTAATTTTGAACTTCGCTGGAATTTATTTTATGTGAACTTCTTGGTCTTTTTACTTAATTTTCTCTAACTTCTTTGCGCACTTTCTTAGTGCAGGGATGTGCGCTCCCGAACAAAACATACGACCTTCAAGTTCACACAACCATAAGATAGAGGACAAAAAATCACTACAGAACACATACATAAACTTGTGTTTTTCCTTTTTAAGATCTTAGTAAATAGTGACCCACTTCTTTTTAGAAATTTGAACAGGGTAGTGAGGAAGCAGGTAAGCACGATGCGCATCAGCTCCATTTGCCTTTCTCTCAATTTTTCATATGCTCTTTTGTTATCTCTGAATTTACGAAATGACACGAAATGCGAGAGGTGTCTGAACTTCATTCTTTTGTTTTCTTGCTACCTCATTGAAACAAAGAGAGGAGTGTTTGTTGCATCGACACAAAAATTAGACATTGGTCAAAGAGGAATCTGAGAAAAAATCTTTGCCAGTGCTCCGCCGGTAGAAGTTTGAGGCGGGATCCGGATGAAGTTTGAGATGAGTAGGCGCTTTGGCGAAGAAGAACGCCTGACCATTGCGCTGGTGAACCCTGTGACCATTGCGCTAGTGAACCCCGTGACCATTGCAGCGACGGGAGGAAGAAGCATGGACGAGGAGGAGTGGTGTGCTGGCGGCGGAGGCCTGGTGCAGCGGCACCATAGGCACAAGATGGCAGCCGGATTCAGTGTTTTTCGAGGCCGTGGATGCGATGTCTGGATGGATGGAAGGACAGCGGCACCGTAGGCGCCAGAGCTTGCTCGCAGACGAAAGGAAGGGCAGGTCGCGCCAGAGGGGAAGAGCAGGTCGCGCCAGAGGGGAGGGCAGGTCGCCACAGAGGTGGCTGGGGCAGGCGAGGTGGTCGGAGCGGGGGGCGGTGGTGGAGGTGGTCGGGGGGAGGACGGCGGCGGCGGAAGTGACCGGGGGAACGATGGTGGCGGCGGATGTGGTCGGTGCATATGGTAGTGGCGGAGGACGGCGGCATGGGCGTCGTCGGAAGCAGAGGCGGTAGGTGGAGGGGACTGGGAACCTTGGTGGCGGCGGAGGCGAGCCAGGACGAGGAGACCGCGTGCTGAAAGGAGGCGGCGGCGGAGCTCGCGAGTGGGGGCGGCGGCTCCGTTGGCCAGCAGCCAGTGGGCGTTGAGGTCCGGTGGCCGGTGGCAGGAGGTGCCTCGGGGTCCGGGGGCGGCAGCCGGAGCCGCGCCGGAGCCAGGGGCGCCGGTGGGAGGTGGTTGGGGGATCCGACAGAGGTGATGCGGGAGTTGGGGTGAGGGATGGGAATGGGCCGATCGTTTCTTTTTCTTTTTTGTGTCCTCGGGAGTTCGGGAAAGTCGGGTCGGGCAAATATATATATGCGTCACTTTATTCAATATGCGTCAAGTCAGAGAAAATAAGAGGAAGACGTTTGACAAAACACATATTTTCGTCCATTACAAGAATTCAGTACATCAAAGAAATGAACTAATAACTGGATCATATAATTCATGTTTTTCAACAGACATAAGGCCATCACGGAACACTACTTGGCTTCATCTGTTGCGCAATCTCGCCCCCTTTGCTTTCTTTTTTGCTAGGGCAATTGCGACTATCGTGAAATACAATTTGTTTGCACGTCTTCCACATGCGTGCGACCTTGACCTTGGCTTCCTTCTTCTTCTTCTTTTTCTGTTCCTCCTCACTTGTTTCCTTTCCTCCCTTTATTCTTTTGCATCTTCCAACCGTACGAACATCAGTTGGTGGGTGTATATCAATTTCAGTAGGAATATTGCAACCAATAAAAGCCTCATACTCAGCTTGTCTAGTCTGCTTCACACCTGATGTAGGAACCATTTCATCCAAAGGTGCTTCAATATTCAGCACACTTGATGTTAGAAAATCCATTCCTTCATCTGAGTGCTTGGCCTTCTGAATTAGATCTTCCAACTTGTTGCGTACAACCGAAATCTTCTTCCTCGTAGCCTCATTCAAGGAGTCGGTTGCCTTCTCTTCTAGTAAATTCCCATGCTCGTCATACACATTCTCCCTGTAAATAAAAATATATTATACTAGCCATTTTATTTCCAATTAAAAAAAGCAATTGTATACAGTTTTACCTTTTGCACCGTTTGTCCCATCTTTTCATAAGGTAGTAGGACGGAAGTTCATTTTGATTTTCGGCCCTCAACACCTGGATGATATGACGACATGGGATTCCAATTGTTTCAAATAACTTGCATGAACAATTAGCTATCATGGTTGTGGTGTCGCACCGAACTTCCCTAATCTTGTGGGATCGACCTCTCAAAGTCACTATTTTTACTGCTTCATCTTGTGCAAATGCCTTGGATACAACAATGGTCTCTTGCTGCAATAATCTCTTTCTGAAATTTCTCAAATACTTCATATGTAAACAGATCTCTACCTTGTTTTTCCATTGCCCATGGTGTCAGTAGTTGCGGGGTCGTATGAATGCTTGAGTTGTCGGCAATCAACTCCTCTTCTCGTTGGCATTCTTACGATGAATGAAACGGTTAAAAAATGAATTTGCACTTTCAGACCTTCATGTGGTTCGGAGAATACCCGCCAATGGTATGTCCATAAAGTAAGCTGGTATCCATGACTCGCGAATGCTAAACCTTTTAACCAACCAATCGTTCTCCTCCAAGCCAAACTCCGTAATCACGGAATTCCACTGCGATTCAAACTCAGCGGGAGTTTCTGAACCCCATACACACGAATTCATCCTATCCCAAAAATCAGAATCTTCACGAATTATTGGTCCAATCTTCTCCGGAAGTTTCTCCATTATGTGCCACATACATAACCTATGCACTGTGGATGGAAAAACCTCTTCAATCGCATTCTTCATGCTAACAGCTTCATCAGTTATTATGAGTCTAGGTGCTACCCCTCCCATTGCTCTAAGGAAGGTGTCAAACAACCAAACATATGACTCAGTCTGCTCATTTACCAAGAATGCCGCACCAAAAACACACTTTGTAAGTGATGATTGACCCCTGTAAATGATGCAAAGATCATGTCATATTGATTAGTGGTGTACGTAGAATCAAAGGATACCACACCACCACCACCGAAGTGGCTGTAGTTTTTCCTACTCATGGCATCTGCCCAGAACACATACATTAAGTTCCCCTGGTCGTCGACAACAAAATCATAGAAAAAAGTTGGACTGACTTCTTGCTTTCTAGATAGCTGAGCGACAAACATTTGAGCATCAGCGTTCCTGATTTTAAGCCTGAGATCACGGTAGTAATTTTGCAGGTCCCTCTTGCTGCATCCAACTTATAGAAAACCACCTTCGCTGACTTGAAGGAGCCTGTATGCCTGGCATGTACCTATGCTTGCTTTGTGACATGTGTATAGTGTATTTTTAGCCCTCTCAGTAACTTTACGATTTGATCTGATCAAGTGGCGTTTATCAAGCGATACAAGGCCCTGACTATGGTGCTCAACCCATGATTGTATCTTGTACGTGTTGTCGCCACACAACTTGATAAAGATATGTGCATCACAACCACATCGCGTAGTTGTATTCTTACGATTTTTCTTTGATGGGTTTGATGGGTCTTTAATCTCCTTGCTCTTCTCAGCCCTGAATCCTTCCCTACTACACATGAAGCGCTTTGTCCGAACCACATCATTATCCAACAATTTTTGCTGTCCAACATGAACTCCAAAACCCACATGATGTGCATAGGACTTGTAGAACTCCTCGACGGCCTGAAGCCCTTCAAATGTCATTCCTACTTTAGGCTTCAAATTTTCCTCGCATCTTAGCGTAAAAGACGAGCACTGCAACACAAATCATGAATCACAGTTATCATCATCATGCAGAACTCTCTAAACTGATAAGCCACATGGTCAAGGATAATTTATTAAACTCACAAATAGTGGAATGCTTTCTTTCTTTCTTGGCGTAGCGAATTCCCCCTCGTTCATTTGAGTTTGCAAGCCTTTTCCTGATTCTCTAGCTGCACATGCATCAACATGGTTAGTCTCTAGACAAGTACGTATACACAAATACTAAGAGTCCTACACAGCAAGGGTAGCTTTTACCCATGTTACCTGAAACTCCATGCACCATACTGAAGTTCAGTCCGTATTCAGCAGCACTAGTATTTTCAACACCCATTACAAGGCAAGTGAGATGGGCCTCACGATTGCTAGATGCAGAGGCATATGGAGGGTCACCACCTGAATTATGGATCACTGATGATGCATATTCAACGTCCATAACAGCAGAAGCCGCCATGATGATCGGCTGCGGTGTATCACGTGACGATGAGATTTCCACCATGTTGCCGATGGGTTCGGAGTTGCATCCCGTGGTACCTGAGATCGTGACGGCGGATGAATTCCGAAGTGGTGATTGTCTCTGCGGATACATATGCAGTCGCGGCCGTGCCCGTCGTTCGGATGTAGGCGGCGGCCGTGATTAGGGATTGGGAGGGAGACGGGCGGGGAGTAGGTAAGTGGGAGGTGTGCTTCAGCTGAGGGGGTTAATTGGAAAATTAGCTGACTTAACTATGAGCACGGCGGGCGTGTTTATGCAACTTTGTGTTGCTTTTAATCCCATGCGTGGGATGTTGATCGGCTGGCTGACAAATCAATGGATACATGGATGCACGACCTGCCCCAAATACACTAGATACGAAAATTTTATCTACAAGCAGTGGTAGTTACCCCCTATCTATCTATTTGCCACGTACCCCATTATCCCTCCATTCCAAACGGGTTAGTGGATAGGTGAAAATCCAATAGAGCTAGCATGCATGCAACTGACCGGAGTATATTATTTTAGGAAGAAAAATCTCAACAACCTGCTTGATTTTTGACCGGCCGACGCATCTTGTTGAAAATTTGTTAGGTCTATATACTTAGTTATTACCCCGACTATTTCTTTTACGGAAAGTATGTATTTATTAGCCTAATTAACCAAAGTATGGGTTACATATTTCTCTAGTTGGAGTATGAAGTATGGAGTATGTATAATCTGAGTTAGTTAGAGTATGGTGGTCTTGTAGTTGTCGTCTTGGTGTATGTGAATTTTCTAATTAAAGTATGTAGTACGTGTGCGCGTAATTACAAGTTAGGAGTATGGAGTATATGCATATGCCCCCAACTATGGAGTATGGAGTATATGCATATGTGTGTAACTAGGAGTAGGAGTATGGAGTATGTTTTTTTTGTGGGTATATACTCCATACTCCAATTCTGCAAACACAATGGGAGTATGTGTATTGTCAACTGGAGTATATATACTCAAGAAAAAAAAGTACACATACTTCTTATTTGCTCAACGAGTATATTCACTTTAATTGTAGTACATATAGAGAGTATATATACAAGTATAAAAAACATGGATATCGTCATTTACAACGGAGTTTTTCTAATTCAACTTAGCTGATGCATTCGATCCGTAGAATGTACAGTACATGATAGAGCGTGCATGATGCATACATATCCATGTATTACATGCAGGTTGCAAGCATCGATAACGTTGTAGCTAAATAGCTTCTGATCAGATCGAGTTATGCACATCGTCGGTTGTGGTGATAGCATGAGCCAAGAGATGGTCGGCGTCGTTATCGTCGTCTACAGGGGAAGCAGGAGCCGTGGGATGGCCGGCGTACGGCGGAAGCACAAGCCGTGGGATGGCCGGTGTCGTTCTCACCGGCCATGCCGGCAGATGAAGGCAGATGGAGGCCGCGGGTGCATCAGGATGGAGGACGGCGACCGCTAAACCTGCGGTTACAAGTGCCTAGATATCCTAGACGTGAAACTCGTCGTTATAGTCGGCAAGGATGGAGCAGGACATGGCCGGAGGCCGGCGGCGCTGCAGAACACTGGAGCCATTCCCGCCTAATTCAACAAAACCAAATAGAAAATCAATCAGCATGGCACGTACATGCATGTAATTCAACAAAACCATGATCGCATACCTTTTTTTCTATTGTTGTTTTGTTGAAGATCCGGTGGACGTGGAGATCAACGACAGAGAGATGGGATTATTCAGATTACATGCATCCTCCAGATCCAATCTTAAATATACAGAGACGACCAAAAGGATCGGCTGAGCCAAGAAAATCGGGAGCTCAACAAACTAATTAAGCGGGTGCAAAAAAATCTACCTCTCCTCCACCCAAGACCCGTTAAGATGAGAACGAATCTTGATGCAATCAGATGGCAGCGATGGCAGTGGTAACTACCACTAGGTGGTAGTATGTATTTTCCATATATATATATATATATATATAATATATATGACTATTTAGGATTCCTAAATAAGGTTATTTAGTAACCCCTATTATGAAACTACAAATCAAAATTCCTGTCGGATCTCGATCCATCCCCGCCCAAGACATACCTACCACCGGTGGCAACAGCCTACAGGTAGTGAGCGACGGAGGCGGCAACATTCCTCGGTTAACCTGTAGCTTCAAGGCCGCCTCGCGTGAGTGAGAGACGGCGGCAGCCGGAGCGAGGGCGTGCGCGGCGACAGCAGCGACGATTCCCCGCTTATCTGTAGCTTTGGGGCCGCCTCGCGCGAGTGAGCGACGGCGATAACCGGAGCGAGGGAGTGCACGGCGGCAGTGGCGGCGATTCCCCCCAGTTGTCCTGTTTCTTCTGAGGCCTCCTCGCGCTAGCCAGCTGCGGATTTCGAGCGACGAAATCGAGCAACAAGACTGTAGCAGCTGCTGGGCCCATGACGGGGATGAAGCCAGCGACGTCAACAGCAGACTTGGGTACGATTCCCTTAACATCGCGGCTTGGGGACGAACTCCGTCGCACCTACATCAGTCCTAGCCGGCGTCAAGCTGCCACGCAGACGCGGAGTGGAGGACCGCGAACCCAGATGGCCACGACGTGGTCCTTCGGCCCTGCTTCACTGGGGCGTGGTCTTTCAGCGTCGAGCAACCTCAGCTGGGAGGCATTGAGGGGCGCGTGGCTCTGGTGCTGCGCACCGGCGGCGGCAGTCAGCATCGGCAGTAAGCTCGTGGTTTTCATCCCCTCCCTGTCTTCCCCTTTGACTCTCTCATACTCTGAACCGTCCGCCACATGGAGAGCAACGCACAGGCAGCAGTGCATCGAGGAAGCATGAGTTATAGACGGCCATTCGAGTTCCTCTACAAGCAGCAGTTGGACGACAGTTAATTGGTGCTCTCCCCATCCCCCATTGTTGCAGTTCTTCTGCAACAGCTAGTTGTCGTTCGTGTGGCAGTTAGTATTTTGTCGTGGGGCAGTTAGAGAATAATAGTTAGCTGTGTTAAATTAAAGTGTTAACTGATGTATTGACCTTGTTAACTGCAGAATTTGGCCCCGTTCTCTCTTCAGTCAAATTTATTTTAGTGATTTCTATTAGCTTGCTGATTTTCATCCGTTGGTGCGTTGAAAACAACAGAAGTTAACTTTTTTTTTGCTGCTGTAATAGTTAACTATGGAATTTGCATAAGTTATTAAAAACAGGAAAAGTTAACACATCGGTCTGCTGTTGTGTTGTCACCACAGTGTCGGTGCCGCACAATCTGATGCTCTTGCTGTTAAAAATAAATGTAGCTAACTTCAGTTAATCTGATGCTCTTGCATAAGCGCTGCAAGGACGTCTTATCATCGATGATGCTGTCCATCACCAGAGTCAACCGGGTTCGTCAAACGCAGGCTCGTGCAAAAGCTTCTATCCGGTAAGTACGCACCACCACCAAGGCCAAGGTCGCCTCTCTTTTCCCTGGTAATTAAGCATTCAAATGCTAAGTACACCAGACACGATTCATATGTACTGCTGTGTTATACATGTATGTAATGGAGGTGTACTCCAAAAAACACTACTATGAGATTAGTTAAATTCAGTTGAAAATGAAGAACCTGAAAGCCCCCTCTATTACCTAACTAAATTAAGTTGAGACGTGGAACCATTTTACTTGCTGCTCATCAAAAAAAGGCTACTACTACTACTGAATAAAGGAAACTTGTTCTCATATCCCTCTTGTGCTCAACTCCAACAAAAATTGTGGCAGTTACCAGTAGGTCACTTGCAGTTAGCTAGCAGCATGGCTCCCGGTTAATTGGATGTTCACAAGCAGTTTTTTTATATGCAGCGGGTAGCAACTAGCAAGCAGTTAATTGGAGTTTAACAAGCAGCAGTTATCCAACGGTTTCATTTGGAGCTTAACAGGCAGCATTCAACAAGCAGTTTTTTTTCCGGATGCAGTTATCTACAGAAACAAAAATGATGTGGCTCGTTAGTAAATTTGATCTAAATCACTAAATGAGCTGAATAGGTAAGGTTCTGTTTATTCAGTGAAAAGAATGCGAGCGTACAGTGTGTTTTGGACCCTCCCAGGGGCTCTAATCCATGTTTTGTGTATTAGAAATAGATATGTGTGCCTTATGTTATTTATGCAGTATCTAAAATAGAAGTTAGATTTTGTGCTTCTATTGCAGATAACCAGGCCATCAGGGGCATTCCACACAACCCAAACTGCTCGCTCTGCTCGACAACGCCGAAAACGGCTGCTCACCTGCTGGCAGACTAACCCTTCTCGACAGAGGTTTGGAACTGCATCAACAACAAGCTGGGACACCCGTTCTCCATGCTACGGATGGCGACACTAGCAACCACCAGTGGCCGATCCCTCAAAGCATCATGGACATGATAGCTCTAGGCACTGCCGGCTCCGGTGCACAGGAAGACGACCATTTGCATTGTTGTATAGATGTTGTGGAAGGAACGCAATGCCCACATCTTCAACAACACTCGGTGCACGCCCAATCAGTCGTATCATGGGTGAAGCAAGGTGTTGGTTGGCGGCCGGGATTCACCAGCTGGACGGGATATTGGAGCCACCATCATTTCTATTACATGTTTGGTCTTGTACTGTAGGACGCTGCCCCAAATGAAATTCGGGCAGATTGTAATCTCGCTTTAACTGCCACTTCCCTTACTTTGTACTTTTTTCCCTCTCTGATCAATCAATCAAATGAGGCCCTAGGGCCATATTTTTGTCAAAAAAAAATCCTCATTTAGATCATGTTTCATGAAGTTAACAGTTCATTGTCAGGCAATTGTGCTACTGTGATTCCTTATGATATACTCCCTCCGTTCCAACTTACTCGTCGTGGTTTTAGTTCAAATGTGAACTAAAACCACGACTAGTAATTTGGAACGGAGGGAGTAACTATTACCGTAGAAATTAATTTCAGCTAACTATGGCGCATTTAATTTGATAGTTCCATTCAGTTAACTGTACCAGTTAAATTCGTGTTACTATGGTAGTTTGCTATTATATAGAAAAAATAGAAAAACGAAAAAATGGCAGTTAATGCTGGTGAACAAATGGCAATTATACTTTGCAATCTGTGGCGGTTAGCGTGACTCAGCGGAAAAACAAAGAAAAATAATTAGTATCTACAGTTAACTTGCTCGTCTCCAGATAGTTAGCTATTTCAGTCCCGACAGTTAGCGTGACTCAAGCGAAAAAATCTAGTCGAAGTTAACCTCGGCAATCATCACAGTTAACTTGATGTTAACTGATGCAGGCCCCATAGTGAGCTATTCCAGTCCAGACAATTAGCATCACCCATGAAAAAAATTAGTCTCTTCAATCCGACAGTTAACTTGGTGCTAACTGCCGCAGTCCCGTCAGTTAGCAGAATCAGTCCCAAGAGTTAGTGTGACCCAGGAAAAAGAATGAAAAAGAAAAAAAGTATTTTCAGTCCTGGCAGTTAAGTTGGTGCTAAGAGCATCTCCAACAGCCACGCTAAACTAGCGTCGCGCCGCAAATTAGGCCGTTTTAGCGCGCGCGCAACGCAGCGAGTCGCTCCAGCGGGCGCGCAAAAACGGCGCGCGCGCTATAACCGGTTGGGCGCGCGGTTGAAAACACTTACCCGCGCGGTGTATTTCGGACGCCCGCTACAACGCGCGGCACACTCAAGCGCTCGCGCCGCACTCTCTCCTCTCCTCGTCCTACGCCCCGCGCACGCCGACGCCGGCGCCCTGCTACCCACCCATGGACGCGCACACCGGCACCCCGCTCACCCCGCTGTACCGCCGCGACCCCCCCGCCGCCGGAAAACCTAGAGCGGGAAGTGCTGGCATCGGCACCGCCGGAGCTCCGCCGAGCGTCGGCCTCGCGTGCAGCCTCTTCTTCCCGCCGCGGATGACCACGGCGCCGGGTGGCGTCGCGCCGGTTTGGAGGATTTGCATTTGAGCAACAAACGGAAGCAAGCAATTGAGATGAATGATGAGGAGGAGGAGGATGATGCATCAAGTGATGACGGCAAGAGAAGCCCCACACCCAACTCGGTTTCATACTCGAAGCCAAAACGACCGGATGGGTGCAAGAAAGACAAAACCGAAAAGAAGAAGAGGAAAGGAGATGATGAGCTAAAAAATGCTATGGAAGCTATTGTGAAGGCAAGGGTCGAAGCCAATGAGGTGAGGAAAATGGCAAGGAACCAAGATGTCGTGGCCGAGGAGAGGAGGTTGGCGACCGAGGAGAGAAGGGTGGCGGCCGACGAGAGAAAGGTGGCTTTGGAGGAGAGGAAAGTGATCAATGAGGAGCGAGCTAAGTTGTTGGAATGGGAGAAACACTTGTTCTTCTTGGACACATCTAACCTCAATGCGGCGCAAAAGGGGTATGTCAATCTTGCCCAACAAAAAGTCTTGATCCAAAAAAGAGCCATGGTTCGTGCAATGGGTGGCGGTGGCCTCGGCGCCATGGGTGGCGGTGGCCTCGGCGCCATGGGAGGCATGGGTGGCTTCGGAGCCATGGGAGGCATGGGTGCACATCCGGCCGCCATGGGAGGCATGGGTGCACCTCCGGCCGCCATGGGAGGCATGGGTGCACCTCCGGCCGCCATGGGAGGCATGGGTGGCTTTGGAGCACCCTCCGACGCTATGGCCGCCATGGGAGGCATGAGTTTTGCTTCTCTCATGGGAGGCATGGGTGCACCTCTGGCCGCCATGGGTGGAATGTCTTCCGATGTGCCTTCTCACACACATTCCCATGAAGATGCCGTTGAAGATCTTGCCAACACCATCGGAGCTTCATGTGATGCGGTGCATGATGAGGAGAGGGAGGAAGATTCATCTTCGGAGGCGGAAGAGTCGTCTTCGGAAGATGAGGACGAAGACGAGGAAGATGAAGATTGATGTGTCTTTCATGTCTTGAACTTTAGTTTGCATTTGAACTTGGTTGGATGAACTTGTGGGCATGATTTTGAACTTGTGGGCATGAACTTTTATTCATCAACTTGTTTGTGTCAAATTTCACATGTTCATTGCATTTTGATGAATGTTTTAAACTCATTTTGTGTCCAAAATATCATATATGCATAAATGCCTGGCGAGTCGCGCTCGCTGTATTTTTGCGCGCTGCTGGAGCGGCGCGCGCGCGCTGCATTATAGCGTGGCTGCTGGAGCCAGCGCTGGCGGCCGCGCTAAACATGCCGAAGCGCGCGCGGCAAACAGGTTTTTTGCGCGTGGCGCTTTGCGCGGCTGTTGGAGATGCTCTAACTGCCGTGATTCTAGCAGTTAGCTATTTCACTCCCGGCGGTTAACTTAACCCGACGATAATAGTATAGAAGGAAAAAACAATTTCTTTAGTCTAGCAGTTAACTTGCTCAGCATATACCAGTTAGCTATTCCTCTCAAGCAGTTAGCGTGTACTGTAGTTGTTCGGGCAAAAAATATCAAAAATGATGTTAGTTTTTTGAAAACTGCTCTTAAACCGTAGCAAATCTGAAAATGCGTTATATATGCCAAAATTCAGGCTAATCAGTAGCTTTCTAATGGTATATAATACGCATCATTCCAACCAAAAGTTTGAAAATTCCTTTCACAAAAACATTGAAAACTCGTTTGATGAATTTTTAGTTTTTTGAATTCTGTTTACAAACCAAATCGATTTTGGGAAAAAGGTCAACATGAGTTTTTTCCTCCTTCTCAATTTCTATCCAACGGTATATCATTTGCATCATTTCGATAAATGGTTCAAAAATTACGACAAAAAAATAGTGCGAAAAAAAGGTGCCAGAAAAAGTCCGCCCTGACAGTTAACTAGTATAGTTCGCACAGTTAGCTGTCTCTTGTCGTGCAGTTAGGAACGGTTCCTGAATAGCTTATTCAGGAATGGGTTGAAGAATAGCTGGAATATATATTCGTCACCTTGAGTGAGGAATAGTTATTCTTCACCCCCTCTATTTTACCATCAATGCATCGTAATTTTACGTTACATAAGTTTTGTCTTATTTCTGATGTAAAAAGAGACTGTAAGAAAATATATAATCATCATAAAAAATATTTTATGTTATGTAAAATTACAAACGTAAAAACATAATGTAAAATACACATAAACTATAAATTTTCTTGTCTTATGACCTATATTTTTGTTTTCTTATGCAAAATTTTACGTAGTGAATCAATAGGAATGTAACTATTTGAATTCCAAACGTAACTTAATTATGAAACGATTGTAAGATTACCTCGGGTGAAGAATAACTTATTATGCACCCTGGATGATGAATAACATCACTATATATATATATATATATATATATATATATATATATATATATATATATATATATTATCGGTGCAAAAGAACAAAAAAAACTACCCAACCCTGTCGCCCTCCCGCATTCCCGCCTTCCCCGGCGCCCGCGCGCCATGCCCGATCCCGCCTCCCCTAGCTTCTTCCCCGGCGTCGTCCCAAACCCCAGCCAAAGCAGCCGTCACCGCTCTCCCCAAATCGTGCCGCCACCGCCATCGCCTGTGGCACCCCGGCTTAGAGAAAACCGGAACGCCCCGTATTCCAGCCTAGAGATCGAGATAAAGTCTTCTGAAATACGACACTGCTTAGCATAGAACAAACCAGCTCTTTATTACAATCAATTTGGGTACAAGGGTTACATCGGCACGGTGACACTACGCCTGCCACTGTTTCTCAATGCAAGCAGCAGAACAACACGATGCAGCAGAATAACTATAGGAGCGGAACAACGACGACGGTAGTGAACTCCACTCCGCCGGGACTCTGGCTGGAACACTTATCCTAGCTCGCAAACAAGGACTCCATGGCAAATAAGCAAGCAAATCCGGAATGACCTGCAGACTGGCATGACATGCCAAGTCAGTACATTGAATGTACTTGCAAGCTCACAATAATCAGAAGCATTCAAGACAAACAACAGTATGGAAATTACAGGTTAAGCAGAAATTAACATGATATCATCATACCAACATGGCATCAACATGAACATGATATAGCTAGAACAATATGAACCTGGCATGAACATATGAATCTGACGATACTAGCATGCAACAATATATCCAACATGCTGTGACTATGCTCAAGTAGTACTCGTCCATTGGATTGGCTTACCGAACGTGATCATTTCCAGATCACAAACGTGATGAAACACAGAGGCAAACTCATGATCCTTACGGCGATCACAACCACGGCCAATAAATGGCCCGTGATCCTTACGGTGATCACAACCCGACCAATAAATGGCCCGTGATCCTTACGGCAATCACAACCCGACCAATAAATGGCCCGTGATCCTTACGGCGATCACAACCCAACCAATAAATGGCCCGGGATCCTTACGGCGATCACAACTCGACCAATAAATGGCCCGTGATCCTTACGGCGACCACAACCCGACC
>NC_041385.1:99706826-99714840 GCF_002162155.2 Triticum dicoccoides
ACTTGGTCTCAAACCGTGAGCCTTACGGCGATCACAACCACGACCAATACTTGGCCCATGATCCTTACGGCGATCACAACCACGACCAATAATTGGCCCGTGATCCTTACAGCGATCACAACCACGACCAACACTTGGCCCGTGATCCTTACGGCGATCACAACCACGACCAATAATTGGCCCGTGATCCTTACGGCGATCACAACCACGACCAACACTTGGCTCGTGATCCTTACGTCGATCACAACCACGGGTTTCTTTAATCAAATTATTCTTATTTCTGTTGACTCATAGTGTGACCTACTACGAACGGGGCCCTTATCCGTGGGCGCGGCTATCGATAGATTTAATATACACTCTGCAGAGTTTAGTACACTGTATCCACACTACGGAACCCATGGCCTCGCACTCCCATTCGGGTGGACCAACGGCGTTCCGACAAAACCGTCCTACTACCATGACACTCTAGTCGTGGCCTGTCCCACACGGGGACACAGATCCAAAAAAACTTAACAACGGGCACACAAGGTTATGCTTGTTTACCGGGCCAGGGTACAGCACGCCCATAACCTTTCCTCGTTGGAGGCACGACAATAGACCCAGCTAGGACCGTCCCATACCGGTAAGCGTGGTTGACCTGGTCAGTCTCGATTCAGCGGCACCATGACTCAGCCAATAGTTGTTCAAGTTCAATGTAATCTGGTTAACTAGAATGCAAATACGCTGAGCCATGATAAAATGCATGAACATGATATCAATATAATCATGAGGGCATCACATAACTATCCACCATATCAACAATGAATCATATCCACTGAGCATGGCATACTGACTAGTATGAACATCACCAACATAAACATGTATTACTAGCAAGCATAAACATATGAAAGGAAATACTAGCAGGTAGAACATGATAACAGAGTACAAGACAACATAGCACAAAAGTGAACATGCAAATGTAAACATCACTGGAACAACGATAACCATCTTTTCAAAAAGCAAACATTTAATAAAGATTCAAGTTGAAAACCATGGCTACTGCATGACTATCATGCAAGTGGGTATTGTGGCTTGCCTGGGGATGAAGAAGGCACTGGGGAGGAGTGCGGTGAAGCCGCGGAAAGATTTGCCGGAAACAGTTTTCTCTCGGAGGGGCTGTTTACGTGTAAGGGCAAAATGGTCATTTTCAGAATGCCAAAACATAATGAAAGTGACAGCAGCAGAAAGGGATCGACGAGACGAAGAAGTAGGCTTTGGAATCACCTCATTTGGAGTTACGGTTGAGGAGATATAAGATGATGAAGATTAGGGACCTATATGTGAAAAAAATATTCAACAAGCAGACCCCTGAGTGGATAAGGTGTAGGCACAAACTGAGGAATATGCTTTCGGGGGATGAAAACATACTTGCCCAGTTACGTCTCCACTTAGCCACGTCAGCGGACCGGGTCAATGCGGGGCCGCCCCTGGCTCACTGACGCGTGGGGTCAAGAGGGGAGGCGGGGCCCGCCTGGCCCACTGGAGGGGGCACGGGCCTCGTCTTCTTCCTCGCTCGTCCCTCCCGTGAAACAGAGCAGGGACAAGGCGGGCAGAGGGGAGAAGCGGCGAGGGGGCCGGCCTGCTCCGGCCACCTCCGACCAGGACACGGCCACCGGAGGGACCAGCGGAGCCTGGCGCCTCCGTCCCTAGGTAGCAGGGGCGCCGGGGTGGCCTGGGGAAACGGCGAGGCGCGGCGACAGAGGAGCAACAGAGGAGGACGTCGGAGAAGGGAGCGGGCGGCTCCGACCGTATCCGGCCGGACGAAGACCACTGGCAGATGCGAGGCGACGAGGCGCACACGTTCAGAGGCAGAACGAGCGCCGGGGAAGGGTTGGGGAAGAGGGGATGCCGTGGCGACCGAAAGCTACAGAGGCGGCGAGGAGGGCACGGACGGTGGTGGTCTCGGTGATACGGGCGACTCCAGCGAGGGGCAAGGGGTGGGGGCGAACCGCGGAGAGGAGGATAATGTGGTGGACAACTCAGAAGGGGTGCAGAGGAGGTGGGCTGCTCGAAACCGAGGAGGAACCGAGGCGGCCGTGGCGGTCAGAGGCGAACTCCGGCGAGATGCCATTGCTCCGGTGGACTAGGAGGGACGGGGAGGGTCTTGGGAGCTGCGGAGGAGGTCTGGGGTCTCTTATATAGGCGCGGGGAAGGCTCTGGAGCTTCACGGGCAAGCTCACGACAAAGCTCTAATGGTGTACAGAGGCGGGGCACGGCACGGGCATGGACTTCGCGACGCATTTATGACGAACCATGATGAGAAATTGATGCAGGGAGACACAGAGCATCATGGGGGAGCTCCAGGACATGAATGGGCGTCGATACCAGGAGGGAGCCGACGAGAACAGGGGCGGGAAGAAGCCAGAGCGCGCAATCTGCATGACGCAAGCATGATCACCACGCGCACTGGTGTAAATAGCTTGTTTTGGCCAGGAAGACCATGTCCAGTGGATTGACCCTGGTGAACTTAGTATATTTGTGGAAATAAATCAATCTATGGGAAAATAAGATATTTGCACTTAGCTCCAAAGTAAACCAGCAGGCAAGTGTTTGTGTTGGGCAGTGGGGATACGAGCTAGGTAACTCAGTAAATAGTATGTCTGGTGAGGATCAAACACTAAGGTGACTACGATCACAAGAAGTAAGATTAATAGGAGTAGTTTAAAGGGTGGTTTCTGTATAAAGTGCCATAATGGCCAGAAATGGGAATTTGGATGATGCACTCACATAGTTGCATCAATTGAGCTGAAAATGGTTATGGCCCAATTATATGAATATATTAAGATGCCCAAGGAGTTTGATGCCATTTGGATGAACCAAAAGAGCATTTGCTTCAGAAAGATTTATTCTGACCAGAAACTTGGAAAAATTCCATAGGGCAAATGGTCAAAGGTATTGTGCCACAACTTGGTGGAGGGAAGTTATATGTACACTATAAGTTCTAGAAAACGTTACAGCCATAATGGAGCAAGATAAAATATACTTGCTTCACAAACTGAAATTTTGGACAGAAACTAAGATTTGAAGTTGTGCTCACATGGAGTCATGAAATCAGCTCTACTTTGGTGGAGGGATAATATATGATGATATGAAGGATCATGCAAAATAGCAACTCATTTGGATATTCCTAGCTTGTACCTCCTTCACAAAGTTTCTTTTGGACAGAAACTTTGGAAAATCATAATTAAATAATTACTAGGAAAATGAGGTTTCATTTTGTCATGCGGAAATGATATGGACATGAGAAGATGTCCAAGGAGTTTGAGGTCCATTGGGCAAAGGAAAATGACACTTGCTTCACAATGTGCCATTTAGGGCAGAATAGGAAATGAATTATTGGAGGATTATTTTTGAACATGGCAATGAAACGTTTAGCCATATTTGATACATATATTACCCAAAAAATTTATGAGAATTATTTGGGAATTTTAGGAGTGAGGGAAATATAGGTTGCTTCACAACCTAATGCAATTGGAGTTATTCCTTGAATAGAAAAGGAAATATTCCCAATAAAATAAATATTGGGATTTGGGCTAGGATGAAAATGTAAAGGTCTAGGGAAGGATTTGGATATGACAAGCCACTGTGGAAGCAAAGAAGAGGGCATTTTCTTCAGTTTCCAGACCACAAAGCCACGAAAAAAGAAAACTCAGGCAAAAACCTCGGAAAAACAAAAGAAAAAGAATGGGCCAAAAATCAGGTTGTCACAAACCTTACCCCCTTAAAGAAATCTCGTCCTCGAGATTTGGTTGCTTAGGGAACAAGTATGAATATTCTGACTTAAGGAAACCATTTCCAACACGGGTATCCTTTTTTCCTTTATTGTTGTTCCCACTAAATTTATATCTGACTGGCCCTGGGTGGTTTGCTTTACTGTATCCACATTCTGACAGATCTTACCTGGCTTGCTCATGCTTATATAGGCTCCAATTTCTTTTTAGCTCCGCTGACTAGCTGAGTGTGATTTGATTATCACGACTGAAATATATGTTCGTCTCACAAATCCAAAAGTGATTTCCGCTGGGTGTGCCACCCGGCACTGACAACCTTTCATGTAATGATGATCAGATTTTTCTGACGAAAACTCAAGCTCTGACTCATTGCATTGGGTTTCTCCACTAAATGTAGGTCCTTTGGGTTCCTAACAGTGAGTTAAAACATAACCGTTTCCTGACAGATTCTGACTCATCACAGAAGTTTCTGAATCATCTTAACTGGTTACACTGTCGTGAATATTGGATCCGTACCAAATATTTGATTGTCTCCTGTCGCGGCCAGCATAAAGGGTTTGGCATGTATGATAATATCTGCAGACTTGACTGACGATGGTTTTGACGGAAAATTTTTGTTCACGACAGGCTATCCATGATGATTCATATAAGTGAGGACTCAGGCTTGCAGACTGTTATTCCTTATGCCGATTATTCATATAAGGGTTTCGGGGGATCTGCACCATGGGGGTCGTGTACAATTTTCATACCTGCATCACCGATCTTGCTCCTTCATTATTGTTTTCTTCGTCTGGATCTTTGGCTGAAAGAGCTGCACCATATTGCTTCTTCGTATGACCATAGGTACTGTCGGTGCAATTTTTTGGCAATTGTAGTTTATCCTCATTTTTCTGATAGGGTAACCCATTAAATGACAGGTTCAACACCTCTCAAGTTCTGATCGTTGGGAAATGATCATCTGAAACCCTTGCAAGAAATCGGCAAATAAATCAGTAGCCACCAGAACTGTCTTTATAACTCAGATCTGGGACATTACTGAAATAACTCAACGACGGCTCAGGACGGCCGAAAAGTAGCTCAGAGCATGAGACCGGGTCGATAAGAAGAAGGTGGCAGCTCCCTAAAAATAGCCAAAAAGCAGCTATAGGGCTACTGTCACAAAAAGAAACTCAACATTTGTACGAGATAGTCGAAAAGCAGCTCAGACTCGTGATAGTCGTTGAAGAGAGAAACAAAAATAGGCATCCACCCCGGATAGGTAGAAACAGCTCAGATCACAGGCATGGTGACGTCATTGGAGAAAAGGGGACAAGGGCTCATCAGGATCATTTTCCAGTTCACAAGTACTTGTATGGAGCTCATTGATGTCGTCAATCCTCATAATCCTTTATTACACTCTGGTGTATACTCGCTTTCTTCTCTTAATCATCCTCACGTGGTTGTGGGATCCTCATCTGAGTGACTTGTAAGATCTTGATGGTATGCTCATTGCATATATATGAGAATCTAATTCCCGGGACAGACGTGTATTCTGACTGATTCTTGCTTCTGACCAAAATGTTACGGATCGGATTCTTGGGATTCACTACCATATGCTGTCAATTCACAGCGTACTTCCTTGTACCAATGTCTTACTGAGGAAGATTGGCTGGCTTGTGCTTGAAACTTTCATTGGACAGCTTGCTGAAGAAGACTGAGTATCGTGCTTTAGAAGCTTACCCCCTTAAAGACTTTGCTGGGGAAAGACTCAGTACCTTATGCCAGAAGCTTTTGCGGTTGCTTACTGAAGAAGACAGGGTACCTTGCATGGGAAATCATCCACGTATCATACTGAGGAAGATATGAATCTTGCCTTGGAAGCTTCTCGGGTATCTTGCGAGGGAAGATTGGGTTGCTTACACCAGAAGCTTCTTATTGTGATATGCGGACCGATTTCCACATATATAACCATCTGAATATTCTTGCTATTGATGTCTTGTATGAAAAGGAGTTTTGTAGGACTATCCTCCTTTCTAACTACATGCCATATTTTTGCTTGCTTCCGGGCATATAATGTTTAAAAATCATTCTTAACAACGGATCAAACTTGTATCTGAGCCAAACCTTTGACTGATAATATTCTGTCAACCTTGCACACAATTTATCTTCTTGCTGATTTGATCATTTCTGCTATGGGGAGTACACACTGAGGGAGACTTGACACTCAGTAACATGATCATATATTCCCCAATCTGAATGCAGTCGGCTGAGAATTCCATACTTTTGTGAGGAGTGCACATTAATGCAAACTTTATACTGACATTCCATCCAAGATTTATTTTGTATTCATACGAGCTATTTCCAATTTCACTGCAGTCTGCTAAAAATTCAATTCTGTTTAGCTGAGTTTCCAAATATATGCATTTTCTTGCTGACTCTTCGGGTCCGGTGTCAGTTGACGAGCAACTTTAATAGGGGAAAAATTTGTAACACCGAAGGCCCAAAGAAAGGAACAAAAGAAATGACTAAAACAAAAGCACACAAGCATACTACTAATATAATTAATCAAGCACTCATCACATATTACTGCTACTCACACAATAATATGCATGCACACCTAAGCACACAAATCTCGTGGAAACTCCGGTATTGCGGTCTAATATGCTGTGACGGTGTGCATGAAAATTATACCCATGTGTGGAAAGGAGTTGGCGTAACCGAAGCTACATCAAGCACTGGCTGAACACTGGCTAGATCTGGATGGATACACAGGTGAGGACGGACTTAACGATCAAGTAGCGAGACACAAAAGTCACGACTACCTCATCATAAGCGTACAAGGGAATCGTACCCATCGAAAGAATGAAATGACTGGGTAGGGTAGCGGTGGAAAAACAAGGCTCGCTAGCATTGCACTTTTCTGATAACCAAGATCAGTACGGGTTGCCAGACGGACGAGATGGATTGCATGATTCGGGATAGGAACAAGTCTATCACCGAAATAATATGGGTGGGTGGCTGAAAAATATACGAGGTACCTGAGCATAACTCCTGCAAATGGTGCCTGGAACACTGGGTACCAGGGCATCACTCTGTTGGGACAGAGATGACGCCGAACACCAAAGAGCAGACATGCTAAAAAGGAGGGTGCAGGCGGTGGATAGAAAATGACGCCACCTACACTCACAAAATTAATCGTTAGCGACTAAATAATAATCTATATGCATGCTATGCGACAAACAAATGCAGCAATCAAGTGAAACAAACCAACTGGGGTCTATACTACCGCTTTCTAACGTTCGCGCGGTCTAGGGCGTCCTACAGTCAGACCTGCTCTGATACCAAGCCGGTGGCACCCTGGCTCAGAGAAAACCGGAACGCCCCGTATTCTAGCCCAGAGATCGAGATGAAGTCTTCTACAATATGTCACTGCTTAGCATAGAACAAACCAGCTCTTTATTACAATCTATTTGGGTACAAGGGTTACATCGGCATGGCGACACTACGCCTGCCACCGTTTCTCTATGCAAGCACCAGAACAACAAGATGCAGCGGAAGAACTCTAGCAGCGGAACGGCGACGACGGTGGTGAACTCCACTCCGCAGGGACTCTGGCTGGAACTCTTATCCTAGCTCGCAAACAAGGAATCCACAGCAAACAAGCAATCAAGTCCGGAATGACCTGTAGACTGGCATGACACGCCAGGTCAGTACATTGAATGTACTTGCAAGCTCACAGTAACCAGAAGCATTCAAGACAAACAACAACATGGCAATTACAGGTTAAGCAGAAATTAACATGATATCATCATACGAACATGGCATCAACATGAACATGATACAGCTAGAACAATATGAACCTGGCATGAACATATGAATCTGACGATACTAGCATGCAACAATATATCCAACATGCTATGACTATGCTCAAGTAGTACTCGTCCATTGGATTGGCTTACCAAACGTGATCATTTCCAGATCACAAACATGATGAACATAGAGACAAACTCGTGATCCTTACGGCGATCACAACCACGACTAATAAATGGCCCGTGATCCTTACGGCGATCACAACCCGACCAATAAATGGCCCGTGATCCTTACGATGATCACAACCCGACCAATAAATGGCACGTGATCCTTACAGTGATCACAACCCGACCAATAAATGGTCCGTGATCCTTACGGTGATCAAAACCTGACCAATAAATGGCCCATGATCCTGACGGCGACCACAACCCGACCAATAAATGGCCCATGATCCT
>NC_041385.1:99715170-99754430 GCF_002162155.2 Triticum dicoccoides
GGCGATCACAACCACGACCAATAATTGGCCCGTGATCCTTACGGCGATCACAACCACGACCAACACTTGGTCCCACAACAAAAAAATACACTTCCGTGATGATACGTATTTGTCACAGTAGGTCGCGTTTTTTGTCATGCATGTACATCCATGACAAATTTATCACAGAATCAAGATAGTCATACCTGTGATGTCGTAGAAGTGTTCCATGACATTACCAAAACTATCATCACGGAAGTGTCCACTTCCATGACGATAAATCGCGCGTCACAGAAGTGCTTTCATCAAGGGTGACCGACACTTGGCATCCACCGTAACGGAACACCGTTAAGCTATCGGGTCGGTTTTGAATCCGATAACCCGTTAACAGCCCCGACCAATGGGGATTTTCCACGTGTAAAATCATCATTGGCTGGAGGAAACACGTGTCGGCTCATCGTTGGGACAGATGTCATCCACTCATTGGACGGAAGCCGCCTATGATACATCGACACATGGCACGGCCCAACAGAGGCCCATTCCTCTGAAAAGACCGGCCCAGTAAAACTTAGCAGGCCAGCCCATATAAGGCCTACTTGTGTCAGGTCCATTTAAGCCCACAGCCAATGCGAGATGTGCCAATTCGGCCCGTCAACGGCCCGTTAAGGATTTGACACCATTGCAACCTATCGTCAGTTCGAGCCCGTTAATAGCCCGCTATATATTTGGGCTCAATATCGGCCCGATAAGATTTCGACCTGTTAACAGCCTATTTAATGGATGGGCCAATTTTCAGGACGTACATCTTTCGGCCTTTTAGCGACCCATTTAAATGTTGGGCTAATTTCCGGCCCAGTGTGTCTTTCAGCCTGTTGACGACCCATAAATCTGATGGGCCATTTGTTGTCGGACCTGAGTTTCGGCCTTTTAGCGGCCCATTTAAGTGTTGGGCCAATTTCTGGCCCGGGCTCACTTTCAGCATGTTGAAGGCCCATAAATCGGTTGGGCCATTTGTAGTCGGACCTGAGTTTTGGCCTTTTAGCGACCCATTTAAGTGTTGGGCCAATTCTTGGCCGTGTGTGCCTTTCGGCCTGTTAACGAACCATAAATGAGTTGGGCCATTTGTAGTCGGACCTTAGTTTTGGCCTTCTAACGGCTCATCCCTTCATGGTCCAATACTAGCCCGGTTTCTCTTTCGGCCTACTAAAGGCCCACAACACAATTGGGCCATTTACAATACGACCTGACTTTCGGCCTCTTAGCGGCCCATCGTCTTCATGGTCCATATGTAGCCCCCTGTCTCTTTTGGCCTGCTTAAGGCCTACAGTATAGTTGGGCCATATGTAGCCCAAACTTAGTAACGGCATGTTAACGGCCCGTGAAATAAATTGGGGCCACCTGTTGCCCGCTTCGATGTCGGCCTATTAACGACCCGAGAGGTAAGAGGTCCGGCCATTAACTTTCGGCCTAGTAACGGCCCATTAACTTAATGGGCCCACTAAAGTTTGTACATGTCTTTAGGCCAAATTAGATAATTTGAGCCCATTACGACGAGCAATTATGCACAGGACCAAAACCGAACAAGCAAAGGTACGACATACAGGGAATAACGTTGCACATCCAGCATATATTACAGGAAATTACATCCACTGGGAAATCAAAGATTGATGCCAGTGCAAATAAATGAGCAGAACCTAACCATCTACAACGTCACAATTTGCAACCTCAGCATGGATGACGCCCATAAGCATGTGGGAAAGTTCTTTCTGCTTTGCTACACTGTGTCTGAAAACATTGATCAGTTGTTGTGTCGCATGACTCTGCAGCTCTGATTCATCCACCATTTCTATCATTGCTTTAGCCATTAATTGGTTCACAAACATACATTTATTCCTTTGCATTCGAGACAGAGGATACTGAACAGCTTCAGATGGCGATTTTGGCAGGCTTGTATTATTGATAGTGGAGAGTGTCTCGACCACTGCATCATAACATAAATTAGTACGGTAACCAAACAGATTAATCATGAGTTATTGCCATATTACCCGGCCTAGATTTACTGGAAAGAAACAATGGGGTTGCCTTGCTGTTTTCAGAGTTTGTCTTCTTATCTTCAGCAGCCTGCACAAAATTAACACACTAGCATTGCTATCATTTGCCAAGTCAGATAATTGGAAAGCAACATTGACACAACGAACGTTTGGGCAACTAGCCTACACCAAATTAACACAATATGGCACAGCTATCATCAGCCAGGTAAGGTAGTACGAAAGCAACATTGACACAATGAATGAATGGGCAACCAGAGAAGCACTACAATTCAGTAATGTGCGTGATATGAGATAGTACATTCATGCAGCTCAGTATGCAAAACTACCAGGCAGTTTTCCTTACAAAAATCAACATTGGCGCCTTTAACATTTTGCTACAACTAATTTTAGATCAGATAAAGGTTAGATTCACGCCAATTAACAAAATACATATTTATGTAAAAATATAGTGATATACAACAGGTACTTACATCAGCATTGGAGCACAGAGAATTCCCGCAAGATATTTTCCTCGAATACGATCCCAATGGAGGAAGTCTTCTATCGTTTAACCTTATTTTCTAAAAGAAAGATGGGTAAGAAACATGTAGAAAATATGATCAGAATGCTATAAAATTTCATGACGCGAGGATACGCACACGCTTCTTAGAATGGAGTTGACATTCTTTTGCTGGACTGGAGCGGACTAGTTCTTTGGCCACTGGAATCTGCTTATTATCAGTGGGAGTTGGGTTTCTCTGTGCTGGAGCAGTATCTATGAAAAATGGAGTTGGTTTATTATCTCCTGGCGTTTCGATCTTTTGCAAAGACCTGGTTTGTAACCCTTCAGATTCTAACATAGCCGTCTTCCCCTTGCATGCCTTATATAGAAGAATGGTGATTCAGTTATAAAACATGCTACAACAGAGATGGAATAGGTACTGAAGAATAGAAAGGCATGACATATTGACATGTATTCCCTCCATCCAGAAATAAATGGACGTGTCTAGGTGTATTTCAGTTCTAGATACATCCAGTTTTATCCATTTCTGCGACATTTAATCCGGACGGAGGGAGTATGATGTAAGACCTAGGGATACGACATGACAACACAGTAAAAAATAAAATAAAAAATCCACTGCAGAACCAAAGTATTCAAACCCACTGATATGAGATAGTACACTCATGCAGCTCAGGATGCAAAACTACCAGGCAGTTTTTCTTACAAAAATCAACATTGTGGCCTTTAATCATACATTATGCTACAACTAAATATAGATCAGATAAAGGTTGGATTCATGCCGATTAACAAAATACATGCTGATGTAAAAATATAGTGATATACAATAGGTACTTACATCTACATTGGAGCACAGAGAATTCCTGCAAGAATCTTTCCTCGTAAACGATACCATTGCAGAAATTCTTCTATGTGTTAAGCTTATTTTCTAAAAGAGAGATGGGTAAGAAACATGTAGAAAATATGATCAGCATGCTATAAAATTTCATGATGCAAGGATATGCACACGCTTCTTAGAATTGAGTTGACATATTTTTGCTGGACTGGAGCGGACTAGTTCTTTGGCCACTGGAATCTACTTATTATTAGTAGGAGTTGGGTTTCTCTGTGCTGGAGCGGTATCTATAAAAACTGGAGTTGGTTTATTATCTCCTGGCGTTTGGATCTTTTGCAAAGGCCTTCTTTGTAACTCTTCAGATTCTAACATAGTCGTCTTCCCCTTGCATTCCTTGTATAGAAGAATGGTGCTTTAATTATAAAACATGCGACAGCAGAGAGATGGAATAGGTACTGAAGAATAGAAAATCATGACATATTGACATGTATTCCCTCCATCCGGAAAAAATGGATGGGTCTAGGCATATTTCAGTTCTAGATACATCCTTTTTTAATCCATTTCGGCAACATGTAATCCGCACGGAGGGAATATGGTGTAAGAGCTAGGGATACGACAGGACAACACAGCAAAAACAACACTAGTTGAATGTAAAACTATATACTAGCGGAATACGTATAGAAATAACTAAGGCAACATACACGTGTATGATTGGGAAAATAAGATGGCATTGCAACAGAGCACTAGAACAGCACTTCAATGTAAAAAAATGGTATGGCAGATAGATGAAGTACATACTGATGAAAATAACAATGCATCAGATATTCAGAAGTATGATGTCCAAATTAAGCAGATGGCATTGCAATGGAGTAGAATGACAGTACTTGAATTTTAAAACATGTTATCATGTATGAAATAGGTACTGAAAAACAGGAAGGCATGACATATTTACATGCATGATCAGCATGCTAAGCACATGGCATTGCAACAGAGTAGATACACTCCAGGACATTATATGCATGTTGTACCCATATCACAGGCCAAGTTAGAGCAAGGACCTTGTTGGGTGAAGAGGATTCATCATCTTTCTGCAAGTCTTCTGAAGAACTGCCTTTACATATTCCATCATATTGGGTATAGTTGACATCAAGTTTATTGGCATTTACATTGCTCCGTGAGGTTTTTGTGGATATATCAGTGTGTGCAATTATATCTGACATGCATGGAAGACAACTAGTAGTTAGATTTATGTAAATGAGTGCCTGTAGGAGACGCCATAAATAGTAGGACTGGGGTTAACTAGCAGCAACAGGTCTCATAAACTAAAGGGAGAACACAGATGAAAGCTACAGAATATGTATCGTTTGTACTCGAGATTAACTAGATGGCACACAAAAGTATTAAAGAACAACATAGGTAATACTAGAAGTGGTATAATACTATAATCACTAGCCTGTGGGATAGCATTGGCTGATGGATGATAACTATGGAACAACGTTACCTAAAGAACAAGTATCTTAGCTGAACTATGGAACAACGTGTGTCGGTGTCAAAACCGGCGGATCTCGGGTAGGGGGTCCCGAACTATGCGTCTAGGCGGATGGTAATAGGAGACAAGGGACACAATGTTTTACCCAGGTTCGGGCCCTCTTGATGGAGGTAAAACCCTACGTCCTGCTTGATTGATATTGATGATGTGGATGTTACAAGAGTAGATCTACCAGGAGATCAAGGAGGCTAAACCCTAGAAGCTAGCCTATGGTATGATTGTTGTTATTGTACAGACTAAACCATCCGGTTTATATAGACACCGGAGAGGGATAGGGTTACACAGAGTCGGTTACAATGGTAGGAGATCTACATATCCGTATCACCAAGCTTGCCTTCCACGCCAAGGAAAGTCCCATCCGGACACGGGACGAAGTCTTTAATCTTGTATCTTCATAGTCTTGGAGTCCGGCCGATGATGATAGTTCGGCTATCCGGACACCCCCTAGTCCAGGACTCCCTCAGTAGCCCCCGAACCAGGCTTCAATGACGACGAGTCTGGCGCGTATATTGTCTTCGGCGTTGCAAGGCGGGTTCTCCTTCAAACTTCATGTACCTGCCGAATAGTGTCCCGCTTCCTTATAAATGTTGCGCTCCTTGGCTTCTACGTCCAATAATGGCCCTCTTCCACGTGTCGTATGAATGAGAAAAGCTTAGGGTATCTTTAAATTTTACCCCCAAGCCGCGCGAACGAGCCGCCTAAGAGAGGCGAGGATCTAGATCCAACTCACACCATTCTCCTTCCGCAAGTACTCATCGAAGCGCCTCTGACAAAAATCCATTCCATCATGGATAGTCGACACGGCTCCTCCTCTCGCGCTCCCAGCCCTCACCCAGGAGATTGGGGGAGATGCTCAGTTCCACACAGCGAGCTAGTGACGCTCCAAACCGAGGGATATCTTCCCCCAGCCTTCATGGTTCCGGTTCGAGCCGGACTGGCCACCTTCAGGGGTGGAAAGCAGGCGGAGAGCGTCCCCAACCCTTCCAAAGGAGAGCGGGTATGCTTCGTCCCTTATCTAATAAGGGGACTCGGATTTCCCATACATCTGTTTCTCCGGGGGCTCCTGGAGTTCTACGGACTCCAGCTTCACCACCTTACACCTGCCTCCATTCTGCACATCGTGGGCTTTTTAGCTCTTTGCGAGTTGTTCTTGGGCATCGAGCCCCATGTTGCTCTATGGAAGAGATTGTTTTGCCTCGTACCCCGTTCTCACGAGGGGTCGATATATCAAGTGGGCGTAGCCGAAATATGGCGCGTCGCCGGGACCGGATATCTATCCGGTACCCCGAAGAAGGCGTCCGAAAACTGGCCTTCGGAATGGTTCTACATGGAGGACGCCCCTCTGCTGGATCCAGTTTGGATCGGCCTCCCGGAGTTCAGCAATGCTCCTTTGAAGAAACGCCTGAGTTGGCGCCCGCGGAGCCCTCAACGGGAAGATGATGGGAGCGTCCATTATCTGATGGGCCGGATTAGGTTACTGGCCCACTCTGGATTGACCATGATTGGAATCATGTCCACGTGCATTATGCGAGGGGTGCAGCCGCTCCAATATAGGGGCCACCCCATGTGGGATTTCAACAGGGAAGATGACGCCACCCGTCATGGCCGCAGAGGGCCGGGATCGGCCGCCGATCTGGTAAAGATCCTGTCCGGCTTGTACAAGGGGGAGAAGGAGGACTTTCTCCGCACGAGTCCATTGAATGGATTCTCCATGAATAACCCTCGGAGCTGGGTAAGCGGACGTTTATCTATCCGATCCATATTTCCAAAGTCAAGTGTCTTACTTTGTGATTTTGACGCAGGAGGTGCGCCGGTACATGGAGGGCATACGAAGCCTGACTCCACAGCCCAAGGATCCGGGACGATCCCTTGATCCGGCCTCCAAAGAGGATCCGGACATAAAGGTGGAGCTGATCGACGGGGTGTTCCACCAACTTAGCATGGACAATGCTCTAGTCGCCATTACGGCTGACTACCCCGGTTTATTTCCGGCTTCCCAGGTGACTACGACCGGAGTCCTGACACCATCATTTGATCCATGCTCATTTCTGACCATCCTATACCAATGGTGCATCGCAGGAGGCGCCTTTAAGGCGGAAAGCCGAACCCGCGGCGGCTGACCAGCAAGGGCCAGTTCGGCCCAGCAGGCGGAAGAGGAGTGCGATGCGAATTGAAACGTCGCCACAACGGTACGGCGCACCGCTATTTTTAAGGGAAGGATCCCTAGGAGGTATATTAACGCTCATGACTTTTCTAGGAGAAAGAGCGCTCGCCGGACAGTGTCCGGAGAGGTTGCCAATCAAGCCTCCGCCAGCCATGCTCCAACGCGTGGTCCGGAAGGGGAGGCGAACACAAGGCATGCGTCGGATGCTCCTCCAACGGAGGATGCCGACAGGCTGTCCGCCACTAGGTCTGAGGTGGAGAGCGCCATGAATCACAGGGGTCGCCGGACAGTTCTTCTTGACGCGTGTTTCTCCCCGGAGGCGTTGAATGCCTTTAATGAGGGAGACGCGCACCTCCGTGCCGCTCAAGATGGTTTAACCAGAGCCACGAAGCAGTATGTGAAGGACATAGGGGTAAGCAATTTTAATGGTTATATATGCCAGTAGCCCCCGAGACTTAAAATAGTTAAAATAACTGATTTAAGGATCATTTGTTATGCAGGATCTTACGGAGAAGAATACCCACCTGTCCCAGGAGCTTCAAGAGTGCAAGGCCCAACTTGAGGCCGCACTGGCCGCCACAGGGGGAGCTACAGAGACCCCCGCTGGTAATACATACTTCAAAAAGATAAGTAGTTAGAAAGTGCGGCGTGTGCGTAAATCTAACAATAATATTGCAGAGGGTGCCGGACTAGATCCGGACAAGCAACAGCTACTGCGCCAGCTGAAGGCCGGCGAGAGGGTGCTTATGAAGGTGCAGCAGGAGAGGAACAAGCTCCAAGATGCCCACACCCAGCTAGGAGAAGAGCTGAAAGGTGTTCGGGCCCAGCTGTCTGGCTCCTGAAGGAGAATCAGCGGCTTCGTCGCGACATTTATAGTAAGTGCTTGAGCAAACTCCTTTGAAAAGAAGAGTTCGGCGAGGAAGTCGATTGACAGAAATGTGTCTTTAGTTGTGCTCACAGGTCGCCCTGTGGAGGGAATGCCCGGTTCAACGGGTGACCAACTCCCCGAGCTGATGCAACTGCACGGACGTGTTCGGCAAGCAATGAGTGTTGTCGCCCAGGCCTTATGGCCGTCCGCCTCCCTACCCAAAAGCCTTGAAGGGCTTGCCGAGAAGCTTCAGGGAGCACGGCAGCGCTTCCGTCTATGGAAGATATCGGCCTGCCGTCAAGGCGCCAGGGAGGCCTGGGCCATGGTGAAGACGTGGTACAAGAAGGCGGATCCGAAACACATGGCCGAGGTCGGACCTGTGGGACCCGATGGGAAGGAGATCCCTGTGAGCTTAATGTACGGCCAAGTAGAGTTGGCCGCTAAGTATTCCCAACAGGACTGTAAATTAGACAGCCTGTTAGACGGGATTGAAGAGGAGTACAATCAGTCAATTTGACGATGTATTTTAAAATGACATGTAAATGCCTTCTAGCTGGATTGTAGAACGTTTGTCTTTGCCGACCTTTTCGCTTCAACCTTGGGACCCTAGAGTCCGGAGTGTGTCCGAATACCTTCTCAGTTATGAAAAAACCGAGGCATGCATGGAAACCAGGCGTAGGGGTCATTAGTGCTTTATCAGACAAGTGCCGAACTAGTTATGTTATATTACATGGTTAGTAAGAAACATCTTCCAGGGAGAATAGTTCCGTTAAGGGTTCCTTTCCCTGGGAGGCATGCCCTAAAGTGCATGCCCACACTGTGAAGAGAGCAGAAAAAGCATCTGGGGGCAGATAAGTTAAATAAGTAATAAATCATCTTTCAAGGCCTCTACACCTGGTATGACACCTTTGAAGGTCGTCTTTGTGGGTTTAATCCTTGAGGGGTCTATGCCCATCTTGCGCACTGTGTCCTGATAAAGCAGGTTCAGGCTGCTGCCGCCGTCCATCAGGACTCTGGTGAGGTGAAATCCATTGACGATTGGGTCTAAAACCAATGCGGCGAATCCGCCATGGCGGATGCTGGTGGGGTGGTCCCTTTGATCAAAAGTGATCGGGCAGGAGGACCATGGGTTGAACTTCGGGGCGACTGGCTCCATCGCGTATACGTCCCTGAGTGCACGCTTCCGCTCCCTCTTGGGTATGTGGGTTGCGTATATCATATTCACCGTCCGCACTTGTGGGGGAAAAACCTTCTGTCCTCTGTTGTTCGGTGGTCGGGTCTCTTCTTTGTCATCGCTATGCAGCCCCTTGTCATTGTTTTCGGCGATTAGCTTGCCTGCCTGCTTGAATACCCATCAGTCCCTGTTGGTGTGGTTGGCTGGCTTTTCGGGGGTGCCGTGTATCTGGCACGAGCGATCGAGTATTCGGTCCAAATTGGACGGACCCATAGTAGTTCGTTTGAATGGCTTCTTCCGCTGACCGGGTTTCGAGCCTCTGAATCCGGCGTTGACTGCCGTATCCTCATTATTGTCGCCGTTAATGCGGCGTTTATTCTTGTTGCGATGTGACCTGCCATTGCGATCCTTGGTATCCGGACTACCGGAATTTTTGCTAAGGTTGTTGCTGCGAGCTAGCCAGCTGTCCTATCCCGCGCAAAAGCGGGTCATGAGTGATGTGAGGGCTGCCATGGATTTCGGCTTTTCCTGTCCCAGGTGCCAGGCAAGCCACTCGTTGCGGATGTTATGTTTGAAGGCTGTGAGGGCCTCCACATCTGGACAGTCGACGATTTGATTTTTCTTAGTTAAGAACCGTGTCTAGAATTGTCTGGCCGATTCGTCTGGCTGCTGAATTATGTGGCTTAGGTCGTCAGCGTCTGGTGGTCGCACATACGTGCCCTGGAAGTTATCAAGGAATGCGGCTTCCAGGTCCTCCCAACATCCAATTGATTCTGCTGGCAAGCTGTTAAGCCAGTGCCGAGCTGGTCCTTTAAGCTTGAGTGGGAGGTATTTGATGGCGTGAAGATCGTCACCGCGGGCCATGTGGATATGAAGGAGATAGTCTTCGATCCAAACCGCGGGGTCTGTTGTGCCGTCATAGGATTCGATATTCACGGGTTTAAACCCTTCGGGGATTTGATGATCCATTACTTCGTCTGTGAAGCATACTGGGTGTGCGGCGCCTCTATATTGGGCTATATCGCGACGAAGCTCCAACGAGCTTTATCTATTGTGTTCGGCCCGGCCGGACTTACTGTGTCCGGCGCGACGGTTGTCGTCACGTATCATGGGGCGCCCACGCGATCCGTAGATCGATATTGGTTGTCTTGCCTTATCCTCCAATATATCTCGCAAGTCCAGAGCATTCCCTTGTGGCCTTGTGCTGTTCGAGCGGTGCTGGGGTACGGTTATAGTGAAGGGCCTAGAGGCCTCTCTGTCACGGCCACGAGGTGGCCGGTCAGCCGTATTGTGCTCTGGTGATGCAGGTTTATATGGCTCCTCCTCTAATCGGGGGAGCAACTTGCGTTTGGGGTAGCTTTTGGAGGGGCGTTCGAGCTCATGCTCTTCGGCCGCCAGGACTTCCGTCCATCTCTCGGCTAGCAGATCCTGATCAGCTCTAAGCTGTTGCTGCTTTTTCTTGAGGCTGTTTGCCGTGGCCATAAGCCTGCGTTTGAAACGCTCTTGTTCGACGGGATCCTCAGGCACGACAAATTCGTCGTCGTCGAGGCTTGCCTCATCTCCAGAGGGAGGCATGTAAATATCTTCCTCTACCTCTTCGTCTGCCGCCCTCTTGTGAGGGCTAGCATCCCCGTCCTCCTGCGCTGAATCTTGCTGGAGGGGGTTGTCTTCGGCACTGTCTGGGGTATTATTATCTCCGGTGCCAGAATCGCCATTCTTGCTATGGCGGGATTTAGAGCGGCGCCGCTGACGCCGGCGCTTGGGCTGTTTCTTGGAGGGGTCTTCCTCCGTTGTTCCTTCGCCATTCCCATCCTTTGGGATATCCACCATGTATATGTCGTATGACGAGGTGGCTTTCCAGTGCCCAGTAGGCGCTGGTTCTTGGTTGTCTCCGGCATCGTCGTCCATACCGTCGATGTCGTCGGAGTCGAAGGCTAGCATGTCGGTTAAATCATCGACAACAGCTACTAAGTGGGTGGTGGGTGGGTCTTGAATTTCTTCGTCGTCCGCATCCCAACCGTCCTGACCGCAGTCCGACCAGGGCTCTCCTGATAACGAGCGATATTTTAGCAAGCTCAAAACATCGCCAAAAGGTGAGTGTTGAAAGATGTCCGCGGCGGCGAACTCCATGATCGGCGCCCAATCGGATTCGATTGGTGGGGGCGCGGGAGGTTCGGAGTCCGGCAAGGAGTCCGGCACCTTGGAGTCACGAGCTTCAGAAGGGACAAAGTCAGTATTCGGCTCTATCGCCGTGGAGGTTGTAGCCCCCGAGGTGGTGTCTAACCATCCGTCCTCGATCTGCGCGGCCGGCTCCAAATCAAGGGTCGGAGCGGTTTCGTGTGCGGCCTCCAGGGCACTGTCCGGCAGCAGAGCTAAATCATGCCCATCATGACAGTGCGGCGTGCTCGGCTGTGGCTCGAATCCGTTGAAGATCAAGTCCCCGCGGATGTCAGCCATGAAGTTAAGACTTCCAAATCTGACCTGACGGCCAGGGGCGTAGCTTTCGATCTGCTCCAGATGGCCAACCGAATTAGCCCGCAGTGCAAAGCCGCCGAATACGAAGATCTGTCCGGGGAGAAAAGTCTCACTCCGGACCGCGTCGTTGTTGATGATCGAAGGAGCCATCGAGCCTATCGGTGACGACATAGAGGAACTCTCAATGAAAGCACCAATGTCGGTGTCAAAACCGGCAGATCTCGGGTATGGGGTCCCGAACTGTGCGTCTAGGCGGATGGTAACAGGAGACAAGGGACACGATGTTTTACCCAGGTTCGGGCCCTCTCGATGGAGGTAAAACCCTACGTCCTGCTTGATTGATATTGATGATGTGGATGTTACAAGAGTAGATCTACCACGAGATCAAGGAGGCTAAACCCTAGAAGCTAGCCTATGGTATGATTGTTGTTATTGTACGGACTAAACCATCCGGTTTATATAGACACCGGAGAGGGATAGGGTTACACAGAGTCGGTTACAATGGTAGGAGATCTACATATCCGTATCGCCAAGCTTGCCTTCCACGCCAAGGAAAGTCCCATCCGGACACGGGATGAAGTCTTCAATCTTGTATCTTCATAGTCTTGGAGTCCAGCCGATGATGATAGTTCGGCTATCTGGGCACCCCCTAGTCCAGGACTCCCTCAGCGTGAACTCCTGAACAAGACCCATAAGAGATCAGCATGAATATATAGTGAAATATGATGATCTATTTTCCATGCTTAGATGAATAACAAAGCCATAAATGTTGCACACAAGTAAGATGAGGGTACAACCTATCTGGCTGCCATCCATAGGAGTGAGCATCATGTGCTGACTTGTCCATGGCCCTGCAGTTGTTGTGGCTGTCCATGTCGGGCACGCGCATTCGATGCAGGGAACTGTTGAGTGGGGACTGTAGCTCCCTTCTGGTGTATGCTTCCCTTGTTGGAGCAGCTACGGTGAGTCGGAAGACGGTGTGTCTGAAGATGCAGATAACGCATAATGTTAAGAACGACATACCTCTTTGATTTGAAGAAATACACTAAGAGATCAACAACAAGGTATGAGAGTGGTCACACGTCTGTGGACTGAAGACTAAATTGGGATCACACGATTTTATTTTATTTTGGTACTGTCCGATCTACACTGGATGGCTTGATGGCCGTCTTGTGCCTCCCAGCTGACACTGTTCGGAATCTTCCCCGAAGAGCCAGCGACCAACGGCAGAGCAGCCTGCCTCCACCATCCGTGGCCCCGGCCAAAACCCCACTCCCCGCCCACCGCACTGCCGTGGTTGCGCCGCCCCCGGGCCAATCCACAAAGACTCCCCGTCATCCAGATCTGGCGGCGGCAGTACCTTCAACCCACGCAACTCTAAAAGATAGCCATCTAAGCGCTACTTCCACGGTGAACTTGCGGCCCCGCACCCTTATGTTAGACACCAGCCAACCAGTAGCCTAGCAGCTCCGCCGCCTCGAGGGGTGCTGCTTCCCATTGGGAATCGATTGGCCCAGAATAAAAATTCATACAACTGACGCCTAAATAAAGTGATTTGAGATGAGGATGCGACCTATCTAGCGGCATGGTGAAGTAGGCAGGTCCAGCTGCCGAGTCGGTGACGCCGGCACGGTTGCGGTAGCGACCGGCGGCAGGGATGGAGCGATGTCACGACGGTCAACGGCTACGCGGAAGTAGTGCCAGGACTCTGGACAGATCCGAAGTTGGAGCCGCTCCGGCGCCATGAACAACAGCGGGGGTGAGTCGGCTCCTGTATGGTTCACGCGGCCGTCGTCGAGGCAGCACCAACAACACGGAGTAAGAGGCACATGGCCCAGTGCACGACGGCAATTGGATAGCGTCTCCAGCATTAGGGAGGAGGGCGGCTGTGAAATTGGTACGGTGGGGGCGCCATGGAGGTGGGGCTGAGGTTTCGTGGCTCAGGAGAAGGGAACTTCCCGGGGAGAAGGTGATTTGGCGCCCACGAGGTATGAATGGGGGCGGGCGGGGGAGTTGGGAGGGGAGTGGAACCATGTCTTACGGACGCATTTGTTTGAAATGTGAGGGGGAGTTACATTTCTACCCTTGCATATAGGCTTCTCGGCTTGGGTCTGTGTACTGAGGGTCGGGGATAGTAGAGTAACTTTGCTTCTCCCCAAATAGTGGGCGGGAGTGATTTCGGGCGAGGAGGGCGTGTTTTGAACTATAGTGGGCGCGAGCGATTTCGGACGAGGAGAGCATGTTTTGAAATAGTGGGCGTGAGCTATTTCAGGCGAGGAGAGCATGTTTTGCCGACCATGGTTTATGAATTATTCAGCACATGTCATTTCGGCCAAGTAGAAGGCGCGCTTGGATGAAGTTACGAACCTACCCTCGATGTACAACGGGCCAATTGATGCGTGTCCCACATAGGACGGTAATTTCGCGTCTCCCATTTATTTGCTCGGGCGAATTCCACCGAGCAGAGAGGATGTTTAACGGTTCGTTCAAATTTTGGGAGAAGAGCATCCACGTCTACCTTACCAAGTCGATTCGAATCAAATTTTGAAATATTAGCTTGCCACTTCTTTTTTAGATGGAGGGATGATGCTTGGTAGTGATGTGTTTTTACATGCTCGTTGCTAGCGATTTACTATATGACAAATAGTTGACCCACTCAAAAACGTGAATCAAACCCAAAATGAAATATCTCGATTCAATGAACTAGCTTGTTCAGTAGGTCAAAATAGTGAACTAAATCCAAAATTGAACACCTCAATCGAGTAGCATGTTGTACAGTATTATAGTACTCCATGAACATGTTGAAAGTCAAATTAATGAACTTGTTTGATATACGCATATATCCGTTCATGTGTGGATTGTAGACAACATGTTCTCCAATTTAAATATTTGAATGCAAGTTTATATCGAAACATGGTTTATATCAGTCTTTGATGCATAAAACGCAACCTCCCCCTCTCCTGGACTCCCGTTCTCTCTCTCTCTCACACACACTCTCTCGCCGACAATCTTCAATTCTGTCGCACGCATCCGACACAAAAACCTTGTTGGTCCCTCTCCCTTTCTCTCCATCTCTCTCTCTCTCTCTCTCTCTCTCTCTCTCTTTGTGTGTGTGTGGGGGGGTCTTTCTAGTTCGCATTCATATATACACCATCTATAGGTCTCTCTCGCACACTATGTATGATACTCTAGCTAGTCCAAGCTAGATATCTTGGGTGCACTCATCGTACGCACACAAATTCCTTGGCTCTTTGCCCGTAACTCTCTCACGCACCACTATGTCGTCTCGGAGCTCTTCCCCCCCTCTCTCAAACTCTCCATCCACCTGGGTCACACATACACATGCATATCTCACTCACACTCGATAGGCCCATCTAAAACTCTATCTCTCTCCCTCGTTCTCTCTCCATCTCACATGCACACACACACACACAATCTCATGCCCAGCTAGCCAAGTATGATGGTCTCTCACTCAATTGTAGGCACACACAGTCCCCCCTATATGTATATGACTAGCTAATCTTAGTCTCCATCACAAACATGTGCATGGTCTATCTCGATTTCTCTCGGGGCATCTTTCTATCGCGCACGCACTCCCTCGATCTCCCACCCATATAGTCCCCTCACAATCTCGAGGGGATCTCTCTATCACAAACACACCCTCTCTCCCTCCCCATGCGTCCCATGTGTCCCTCTCGACCTTTTTTCCTTGTTGGCCAGACCTCTATTGGACATGTGCTACAGGGGTGTCTCTCTCCGTTGCAAACAATCCCACACTAGCTATCTTCATGTATCTCCTCGCCTTGCTTTTCCATCTCGGAGATGCATGCGTGATATGTTCGCATAAGAAACAAAAAAACACACACACTCTCTCTCTAATTTATCGTTTGTTGTCACTTTCTCTTTCACACAGATACTCTTTTTGCACACTTACTCATTCTCCTTCACACGCACTTGATCTGTCTCGACTGAGGCTCTCTCCTCCGTCCATAGCATATAGATTTATTGAAAAGTCAAACATCACAAAGTTTGACCATGTACGTGGAGAAAAACAATTACATCTAGTACGGCAAACATATACCATTAGATTCACCATGAGATGTAGTTTTGTATGATGTATCTTTGGTATTGTAGATATAAATAACGTTTGCATAAACCTGATCAAAGTTTCCAAAGTTTGAATTCTAAAAAATTTACATGCACTGCATTACCGAGCGGATGGAATATCTCTTTCCCCCTCTCAGCTATCTGACGCACCACTCAGCCTTATCAGGGCTCCTCAATCTCTCTCAAACTTTATTGGTCAGTTTGGTTCATGACCTGACCCTCATGCCTTGATGGCCGGTACTACCTGGTGTGGACGTGAGATGTAAAATATTTCTGCCTAGCCAGGCTTGTGTGGTGCTGAAGCGTTTGGTTCATGCATGGGCCAAGCAAAGCATCAACGTCCCATCAATCAATCCATGCATCAATTATTTAATGCTAATATCCATCCATGTTGCTGTTAGCCTCGTGGCCGCATGACCAGGTACGGCCAGGCATTCAAAATTGGTCGCTTGGGCCAGGCTACTTGCAGTGTCTGGAGTTCAGCCAGGCTAATTAAAGTGCAAGGGAACCCAGCCCAGGCGGGCTTTCTTTTTCACAGGGTAGCAACCAAACAAGCGTGCATGAAATCCAGCCACAACCCCAGGCCATGCAAAAGATGCTCACGACGCAAGCCAAACTGGCCTTATATCTCCTTGGTTCACACATACACATGTCTCGCTCGTGCTATACATATAGACCCATCCAACACTCTCCGCCCCTGTTCTCTCTCCATGTGACACGCACCCCCCTAAGTACCACAATCCCTCACTCCATCATAGGCTCTGTTTGGATCCATGGGTTAGAGTTTGTTTGGGTTAGTCAGGAGTCAACTAACCCAAAAAGATCGAAACAGGAGTGTTAGTTTAGGTTGGATGCATCTAAACCATCCAAAAAAACTAACCCATCCAAGAGGTGCTTATTTGGGTTAGTTCTTCTCGGGACCACTAATAAACACTTTTTTCTCTCGCTCTCCCAGCAGCAGATCCCTCCCCACTTCCTCGAAGCTTCTCGTCCTCTGCCTCCCTCCCTCTCGCACCGCCCGTGAAGGTGCCTCACCGTATCCACGCTCCATCTAACCCTGCCATCCAAACACCTCTTTACTTAGAGTTAGTTCAGGGTATGAATCTAACTCTAACCTCTAACTGAGTTAGAGTATCCAAACAGGGCCATAGGCGCAAGCACTCACCCCCCTCCTAAGTATGATTATCTCTTACTAGCCATCAGGAACACACGTATTGTCTCCTTCCATCCATACGTCTATCTCGATATCTCTCGGGGCATCTTCTATCGCACACACACCTTGTCACTCGATCTCCCACCCATGTAGTCCCGTCATGATCTCCAGGGGATCTCTGTATAACAAACGTACACTCTCTCCTCCCCATGTCTGCATTTTCTCCGTACGTCTCTCTCGACCTCTCTCCCTTGTTTGTCAGACCCCTCTTGGCCACGTGCTAGGGGTCTTCCTCTCTCGCTTCCAAACAACCACACACTATCTCCTCACCTTGCCTCTGTTGTCGAAGATGCATGTGTGATATGTTTGCATAAGACACGCATGCTTTTTCTCTACTTTTATCGTGTGTTGTCCATGTATCTTTCACACACGCACACACACTTTTTTCACTTTCTCTCTCTCTCTCTCTCTCTCTCTCTCTCTCTCTCTCTCTGCCTCTCTCTCTCTCGTTAGGGACTCTGTCACGTCCATAAGCATATGGATGTTTTGAAAAGTCAAACCTCAGAAAAGTTTGACCAGGTATATGTGGAGAAAAACATTTACATCTGGAACGATCATTAGATTCATTGCAACATGTACTTACTTCATACTATCATTTATCTTTGGTATTGTAGATATAAGTAATTTCTTTATAAACTTGGTCAAAGTTTCAAAAGTTTGACTTAAAAAAACTGTTGTAACTACATTATCGAACGGAGGGAGTAGCTCTTTCTCTCTCTCTCTCTTCTATCTCTCACGGGCCTCCCCTCTCACTCGAACTCTCTATACCGACGGATTATATGCTCACTTTGTTAGCATATAGCTCCATACATTGTTTAGTTGACCGGTCAACCAATGCACATGCTGTGTTTTCAACTCGTGTTCTTATCTTGGTGTGCTGGCCCATGTGGCAGTGGGTGAAAATAAGTAAACTAGAGGACCATCTGACACACGGTGAAGTAAACAAAGTTGAAACCACTCGGGGTAGCCACCCCGCACGCTAGTAAATTGAGGGCGCATTGAGGACAAACTTCTTGCGTGCAAAGGACGCACTCGCGCACAATTCACCACTGCGCGGTGGCATGCACAGAAGGACGCACTCGCGCACACCCAACACACAACACACACCAGCGCACGTGTACACCAGCATCGCCGCTGGTTGAGATGGACGGTGAGGCAGCCAACAAGCGGAGGCGGCTCGAGCCAAAACCGCATCCAGTGAGCCTGGACTTCATCAGCAGCCTCCTCGACGACATGTTGCTCGTCATCATCGGCCTCCTCCCCACCAAATCTGCCATGCGGACTGCCCTGCTCTCCGGGCGGTGGTGCCCCCTCTGGTGCTGCGTCCCCCCTCAACCTCACCGTCGACAGCTGCCTCTGCGACGGGGATTGCAAACGCATGGCCACAGTCTCCAAGATCCTTTCATCGCACCCTGGTCCAGCCAAACACCTTGACATCCGCATGTTCAGTACCAACTGCAAGGTCCAACCCAAGTTCGACGAGTGGTTCTTATCCCCCGCCCTAGATCAGCTCGAGGAGCTCAGCTTTGAAGCTGGACGATGTCGCTCTCTGCCGCCGTCCGCGCTCAGCCTCACGCCAACACTGCACCGCGCCAGCTTCAGCTCCTGCTATCTTCCCGAGATTAATGCCGCGCCCATCCTTCTTCTCCCTCAACTCACGCAGCTCGACCTCTTTGATGTTGTCATCTCCAAGAAGGCTATGGATCACCTGCTCCGCAGCTGTACTGCGCTCCAGTACCTTCGTCTTGAGCAGATCCACGGGTTCATTAGCCTCCACATCGCCTCGACAAATCTCCGATGGATTTATGTGTCTTGCTGGACCCGCAACAAGACATCAATTGGCAAGAGATCATTCCAGCTGTTCCACGTTATGGTCATTGAGAATGCGCCTTTCCTTGAGAGATTGCTTGTATCGGATCTAGAAGGTCCAACAAAAATCAGGGTCATTGACGCGCCGAAATTAACAATGTTGGTGTACTCGTCTGCCAAATTCTCCGAACTCTTTATTGGATCCGTAATCGTTCAGGTACAACACTCATCTTCTTCTCCGTCTTCTTGAAATTCACATTTTTAAATTTCTTCTTGATGTATTTACGGCCGTCTTCCAGAAAATGATTCCCACAAGCTTGACCCTGTCCATGCGCACAGTGAAGATCTTAGCACTAAAATCTATCGTCCCCAATATGGATCAAGTTGTTGGATTCCTTACATGCTTTCCTTGCACGGAGAAGCTACTCATCGAGGTGAAACTTCTTTCCTATAAGTAAACGGTAATCACAACGTAGCTCAATTTTTTCGTAATTTTCCCAAATTACGATGACACGTGTAGTGTTCAAAACTGCATCTATGCACTGCACCAAAAGAAATGTTTTTAGTATTTTTTCTCACGTGATCACCTGCATCGTTTTTATGCTGTACTACTATTGTAGCCTAGGCTAGTCATAGTGGAAAGTAACTTAGAATACTCTTGGTTACCCTAAGAGCAAGTACTACCTCCATCCTGGTTTACTCTTCCAATTTTGTAGTATCAAAATTTGACCATAGATTTAACTGACAAAATGTTAATGCATGTCACTAAGAACTATATCGTTGGATTCATATTTGAACATAATTTCAAATGGTGTAATTTTTAGTGACATGCATTGGCATTTTCTTTGGTAAATCTATGGTCAAAATTTTATACTAAATACGAGGTAGTATTCCCTCCGTCCCAAAATTCTTGTCTTACATTTGTTTAGATACAGATGTATCTAACACTAAAATGTAAATAGATACATCCGTATTTAGACAAATTTAAGACAAGAATTTTGGGACGGAGGGAGTACAAAAGTGGGCTATGTAGGCCAAAACATGTGCCAAATTCACTTGTGATGCATTTGGCATCGATGCCCCTCCATTGCTCACCTGGTGCCCCAATCTGGATCACCTACTTTGCTCCGGTGCCAAATTAACTCACGCAATGAAAAAACACTGCATGGGAGAGAGAGGACTGAGGCAATAAAAAAACACTTGATTGGGAGAGTGAGAGGCTGGTGTAGTTGGTTTGATTGATTTGTTTATACATGTGGGTCTGTGTGCACAGTGGTGCCAACTCTCTCACATCGCGAGAGAGGTGCCAAAATCTTTTGATTTGACATCGATGCGTATTATGTGGCATACTTTTGTGAAATATGGCATGGACCACATAGTGGAAGGCAACAAATGCCCAAGCTCTTCACGTGCTCCTAGTTAAATGAGAGGAAACAGAAAGAGGGAGTGAAAAAATATCACTAGCCAGCCAACCCTATCGTATGAGCGAATGATATTGGTACCTCTTGATGACACGACAATCTTATGCAGCCAGCTGCTCTAATATGTTCTCTTCTTTTGCAGATAAAAAAAGACCCGAAAGTGAAAAATGTGCTGCACTATAACAATCTCATCGAATGCCTTGATCTCCATCTTACAGAAATTGATTTGATCAACTATCGAGGCAGCACATCTGAGATTACATTGGCCAGGTTCTTTGTTCTGGAGGCAAGTGTGCTCAAGGTAATGAGGTTTGGCGTTCTCTGGTGCAACAATGAATGGCGTGCTGATCACCACAAGCGTCTAAGCCTAAATGACAAAGTCTCCGCAGAAGCTGAATTTGTTTTTGAAACATCAAGTGGCCAGAGACACGAAAACTTATTTGCCCATTAGTAACTTCTCAGGGCGGTGGATTTTAGTTTGTATGATAATGCTGCATCCACCTAAAGTAACGAAAGTTCTTACGTAAACTTCCTAGTAATTCCCTCTTCCTAGGTGCAGCATTACTCCTAACATTTGTAATATTAGTTTGAAACTTGTATTATTGCCGTGTCCTATTCCTGCGTTTTCAAAATCCTACGAATCAAACAGGCCTGAGTTGGTGATGATGTTGTGCCTCCCATCTTTCACCAATAGCCATCGGATCTAGATCTGACGCATACAAACCAAGCTTCTCCATTCTTCCAAAAAGATGCTTGTACTTGTTCCCTATTTACAAACAACACCTTGTCTCTCACAATCAGCCTTATCTCCTCCCCACCACATCTAGAAGGCCGTGGAAAAATCTGGCGCGATGGCCACTGTCGGAGCCGTCCACCCCCAATCTTGGTGTTCCATGCAATGCACGGGCATCTATGCACGGTAAATTATGTCGAACAGGGCTAGTTGTAAGCAGGCTAGCTCTACAGCCATGATGATAGTGACTGCAGACGGTGAGGCTGACTATGGTATGCCGAACATGGCGCCTATACTCAGGTGTCATCTCTGGTGCAGGGTCTTGTCACTTCACTGTGAGGAGCAGCACGTAATAATTTGACCAACGAGTAGTACAGTGCTAGTACTCCTACTACTACATTGGTAGTACTACCTCCGTCCTGGTTTACAGGCCCCCTTTGTAGTTTGTGTCAAATTTTGACTAAGGATTTAACTAATAAAATGTTAGTGCATGTCAAAAAAATTATCTCATTGGATTCGTATTTGAACATAGTTTTCAACAATATAATGTTTGGTAACACGTGTAAACATTTTATTATTTTAATCTATGGTCAAAATTTGATACGAAATACAATGAGGACCAATAAACCCGGACGGAGGTAGTACTACTACTAGTACTAGTAGCACCACCGTCTGGATTTAGGAGTACTACCACATCCATCTGGATTTTAGTATTTGACTAGCAATATCTAGTAATGCATGTCACAAAAAATGCACTACTCCCTCTGTAAATAAATACATGGTGTTTTATTCCTATCAGCGAGAGAACTTAATGTTTTTTTGCTAACTACTAATAGGATTACATGTAATGAACTAAACACTGCATGTCATGTTAGGTAGTCTCAAGTCATTGAAAGCATGCACGGCCCACATCTGTCATTGGTTGATATGTCACGAAATAAGAAACAAGGAGGGAGTTAATGCATCGTGCCTATGGCTAGCCATAGTGGGGGTAACATAAGCAGTATCATGCACTTGGGACTCGCAAACATGCTTATGTGGCAGGCAATTAAGAGAAGAGAGAGATGGTTATATAGTAACATAGGTAGATACTGTAACATAATAAATGTGATGCTACTATGTGTCATGCATGGCAATAAATGAGACCAGTTATGATACTAATGTATGACACTATGCACTATAAAGATAGTAACATAGACTAGTAGCATACGCATGTTACTAGTCTAAGTTACTCTCCACTATGACCAGCCTAAGTGTTTTGGGATTATTTGGTTTTCGCATTGTGACTTACACAACATTTTTGTTTACATGCATTAACATTTTATTAGTTAAATCAAAGGTCAAAACTTGGCGCAAAATGCAAAGGGGACCAATAAACCAGTAAACATCAACCTTCTCTCATTTCGCCCCAACTAGAGGTCCGGTGAGATGACTATACTGCACTGGCACGGAGGAGGACGCAGCTTCATTTACTTACGGCAACTGCCTTTGGGTGAATGACACGTTGGCCCAGGGGGTGGCTGGCCCACCTATCATACAGCGAAAGGCAGGTGCAGTAGAGGGCCGAGGAGTAGTACGAAATGCTACGCACCTACGCATGCTAACCAAGGGCAAGAGTGATCACTCGAATTGCAAGATCAGTTGACCCATGGAGGCGATGAGAGCGAGCATCAGCCGGTTGTGCTAGATGGTCCACGACGCCGGCCTACGGCCCGGAAATGAGGAACGTCTCCAGGTAGTATTGCTTGAGGCCGCCAGGGCGAGGGGCCGCTTGGACGACAGCTTCGTCTCCTTGTTCGATGAGGTCCTCGTCGGTTTCCTCGACAAGTTCACCGTCGTCAAGAAGCTCACGGACGACTTTGACGTAAGCCTCCAGCCGACGCGCCCAGGCTCTGCGATGCCAGCCACTCTCAACGGCCACTATGGTGACAACCTCTTCGACGCACTGGTGGCCCTACGACTGCCCGCCGTCGCGCCGGAGAATGTCCACCTCGAGGTCGCGCTCGCTGCACAGCGCCTGGCGCAGCAAGACACCATCGACATAATCACCCATGTCTACGCGCAAATCATCCACAAGGACTACTACATGCAAGAGGAGGACGATAGGACGCTGGCCTTCTTGGACTGCAGTGCAACCTTGGATGGCACTGTTCAGAAGCACGTTGAGCTCGCCGCCAATGCCACTGCTCCTCACACGTCGGTTGGTGACCCGACGCACTAGGGCGTGAGGATGTCGTTGATGGATCCGTATGTAGTTTTATCTTTCCGTCAAATCCATGTAGTAGTATATGATACTACAGTAATTATCTTACCTTTCGCATCAACTTCATAATTTTCGTACGTACTCCATGCATGAACGGCGCCAGAACCAAACTTCTCATTACTCTAGGCAAAATTGTTATTTTCTATCTATCGATCGCGCCATGGAGCAGAACCAAATTTTACAAGTTACGAGTTCAAAAGGAAAAGCCTGCCGTGTTCGCGTCGCACCCCCACACGGTTGGTCCGGCACGCCGCTCAAGCGGGAATGCGTGCGGTGTTGCATTTTCACTTACAAGTGGGACCATAGTTGAGCAAACCGACTATCGGCAAACCCCCACCCCACCCACCGCGCGATGGCTGAGAAAACAGGAGGGAGAAGAGATGGTTGTAGCATAGACTCTAAGAAAGTTGGTGTCGGATGGGACTCGTGTTGGTGGCGTGTGCTGTACTGCTAGACGTGAATGCTAGTTATGGCCCATGCCAGCCCACTATATCGAGCCTATATCGAGGTACGTAGAACAAAATTACTGCAGTCCATGCTCAACCCTCCTCTATCTCTCTTCTCAGCCAGCCAGCGGATGCACGGAGCCCATCGTCTGTTTGCTCACATGCGGTCGCACATGTCAGTGAAAACGCAAGCGGACCCACTGAATCTGCACATCTTTCACCTCGACGTGCTGGCGATGAAAAACAAATCCAAGAAGGATCTTCGGTGGCCGCTTTTGGAGTTACTCAAGAGTAGTAAGATTCTATTTACAGTTTAACCCAAGATGCACATCTCGTGGCTTCAACTACCACTCTATTTTCTTTCATGACACGACCTGGATGCTGGATGTCCCACATTTCGGCTAAAGGAGGAAGAACCCGACCAAATATTTGGTTGTGCTCTCGGATTAGACTAGTTGTGCTAAGTTAAAAAAATTATTGTGTACTCCCTCCGTTCCAAAATACTTGACTTCCATTTGTCCAAAAATGGATGTACCTATATAGTAAAACATGTCTAGATACATATATATTTTGACAAATAGAAGGCATGTATTGTGCAATGGAGGGAGTAGAATGGATGAAAGTTTTTGTATTGGGAAGAAGAGTACATCCATATATTCATAGAGCGCAAATTAGTAGATGTTCTATCACTTTTAGCTAGCACAGAGGCTATAGATGGGATTAGTGCACTTGTTGATACTCCTACTTGGTATGCGTGTTGCTGCTTAGACGCAGAGAAAAACGGACCGGAGGGAGTACTAGAATAGAGGCTAGACATGAGACTAGATGCGAGGAAGCAACGTCTACTTCTTTACACTCGAAGAAGAAAGAAGCACGCAAGATCAAGCCTCCGCAGATCAACAATGAATGCATAGAGAAGGCACTAATCCAACTTACAGGAGTAGTAAAATGTATTCTTGTGGTTCTTGTTTTCTTTGGTCTTGCTTTTCTAGTCAAAATTATCATTGGAGTTCGTGCAAAACGGAGGTTCGTTTGGGGTCGTGCGTTGCAGTTGGCCTTACAAGTGGGACCGCAGTTAAGAAAACCGACTATCGGCAAACCCCCACCTCACCCGTCGCGCGATGGCTGAGTTAGGCCCCTCCCAATGCTCCACCCTGTACAGGTGCTAAGCCTTCCACATAGGCAAAAACAAGACGTGGCATGTTAATTAAAGAGGAGAGAGAGCAGATCGGTAACCCCACGAAGAAACGAAGCCAGGCACACAAACCTAGGCAGAACGCAGTTAATACGATCCCATGTGCAGTGCTGCTCCCTTCCCCTTCTTCTCCCCACGAACGACCAGGCCTGCTGTTCCTCCTCGCCCAGTGCCGCCTTTGCGCAGGCGTGCAGCCACTTCGTCTTACCCTACGCCGCCACCACACCCCTCAATCGGCTCTCAGTGGTCAACCTGTTTGATCGTGGAAGCCCAGCTCCGGCTGACCCTCTAGCCCCCATGGATAGCCGCCAATGGATGGTGTTAGGGACACCAGCGCGGCGCCACAAGTTCAGTATGCTGCCGCCGGCAGATCCTCTGGCTACTCAGACATCTGAATAATTAGACGAGATTTTGCTGTCATTTTGTATTCTGCTTCACCTCGTGCTCGCTCTCTCCCGTGACCTATCCATGGCTCCATGCTTAGATGAGTTTCTCTAGTTGATAGACTGAACCAAAGTTAATTGGATGTGTTCTGAACCATAGGTAATTGATAGTCTTAACAATGGATCATGGAGATTCTGTAGTATGTCATTTGAAGTTTTGAACCACACGGCCTATTCTCATATTCTTTCAATATTCAGTCATAGAACGACAGTCCATGATTTCTTTTGCACATCACCTATCTAATTAAATGTTACAGTTCATGGTTTCTTTTGCACACGAATAGAATGAATACTGTGTGTACCATACGGATCAAAAGACACACCAGGCCACAACGTTTACATACTACTAAAGATCATACAACAAATTAAATGAAGAGAGCTTAGCAACAGAAAGCTAAGAACCCATGCATTTTGAAGTTTAGTTGCTAAGCCATTTAATATGCTTAGCACCTCATCTTATCACCCATGCATTGGAAGAGGTCTCAGAGAAACGATGAGGTTGAAGAGATTGCTCTAGCATGGACTCCAAGAAATATGGTGTCAGATGGAAGTCGTGCTGGTGGCGTGTGCCGTAGTCCTGGACGTGAATGCTTGTTCTGGCGCATGCCACCCTACTACTCCTACTACTTACTACTAGTACTACTAGTATCGAGGATTCAAGGTGTTGGTTACGTAGTACAATATGGCTACATTAAAAACACCCGCACGACGCGTGAAGCATGTGAAGCTAGTACAAATAGTGTACTACTATTGTTGATTGGCCTCATCTGATAACCTGTTGCAATGCACGTACAATTATGTATTCGGAAAATATTTTTTTGCCTCGTCGCACCACTCACTCACAGAAGCAACTCGAAAGCCATTCATAAATTTAGTAAGTTTATCACAGGCATATCATTTTATTACATACAACAGGTCATCAACCCACATCGACAACGAGGATACATTATAAATACTAAAGTTTTCACCACACAACAAATAACAAGCAATGAAATGAACTTCAACTCAACCATTCCTCGGTGTTGGAAACGCTTGCTTTGAACCACAAGTGATTCTTTGGGACGGGCCATCCATTGTCAATCTGGAGACCAACGTAGGACTGATCATCCAGGCTGAAGCGGCCTACTATATCAGTACCAGGGTAGGGAACCACCCAAATGTCCGAGGTATAAACACAATTGCTTCTCATAAATGGTAGTAATGTTGTGTCAACAACAGTTGGATCGCCTTTCACCATCATTGGATAGTTTTGTCCAAGGAAGAGTGAGTTTTCTCCAAGACTATCAGTTCTGTACCAGGGAGAAGGAGTTGGCGCTAGCACACTAGTATCCATCCCGAATACCATGCAACGGGTGTTGGAATAGGTTCGGAGAGTGCGACCATGGGAGACTACACCTGCTTCCTTAGTAGTAACATCATAAGTGGGCTGTATACACACGAGAAGAGGTGATCCATCGGAATTAGTTGCCAGGCGCCAAATAGTATATGGGCGCTGCTCGTCCTCATGCTCGTGATCATCACCATCGTCATCTCCCCCTTGGTTATAAAAATCTTCAAGTATAGGTGGTGGACTGTCCGCAGGACCTTGGAAACACAAGAAGAAGGTTAATTAGTAAAGGGAAACTTGCTAACCCGCATGCATGTGGATGAAACAATTATAATTACGGTGGAAGACAAACGTACCGAAATAACGATTCCATGCAAAAACAGTGCCACGAGTGGTGGTAGCAAACACAAGGCCCTCGTATTCAATTGCATCACAGTACTCATCCGTGTACAGAAACTGATTTTTGAGCAATATCCATCGAGTCAAACCAGCAAGGACGACAACAAGCTTGTCGAAGATAGCAACAACTTCATAGTTGTTGTAATTCCAAGAGCAGTTGGGAACTCGAGAAATTGCTATCTTCTGTAGAAGACAGTCACCATGATTGTATTTGAACGTGCGTACAATACTGGTGTGCTCAACCTCTGGGTAGTCTGCTGAGATTTTTGGAAGTGGAACCCGGTCACGAGTGTACACATTCACAAGTTCCCACTCGCAGTCTGACCCAATGTAAACAACCCAATCTCCATTGGCACCTGCCCAAGCCTTGCCCTCAAGCGATGGCATCTTAACATCATACGTATCATTATCAAGCGGCATCAACTTGCATAGGGCGAGGCCTCCGTCGTGATGGCGCTAGTCATCAGGGTCATGGCAAAGAATATAGGGGAGATCAAACCGCTCCTTGACTCTTGGGTTCCTTGTAATGATGTTATTAGTTGAGTCAAGAATGGGCTTGAACGAACCTGCCATGCTAGCGGAGGTGATGACGTCGCACCGATCAATGAGTTCCTCCACCACATCATCTTTCAGATCAGGGCAAGAATAATGGGGTTGCTTTTGTCCTGTTCCCTCCATGGAGAAGACGGTCGAACAATGGCAGAAGAAAGGGTGAAGGGCTGAAGGAAAATGGAGGAGGGAGAGAAAGAGCGTGCGACAGCAGTTCCAAATCGAGAGGAAAAGGCGAAGAGTCGGTGGACGGTTGCCAGTTTGCGACGGTTCACGAAGGGGCGCCCCGGCCTACATGTCGGTTCGGAAATACTGCTACTACTCGCCGTCATCTGACTAATATGTTGGAACGGGACCACATGTCAACGAAACATGGTGTGTAATTTCTCGTGCAAAATGCGATCTGGCCACGTTGGCCCCAGGTGCCGCATTAGTTATCGACCTTTATTTTTTTAATGGCGTGCTGTTCAGTTTTGAAGCACGACTAACTGGTACTATACGCAGAGAAAATATAAACTACTCTACCACTACTCCACCTCCAGTACTAGTAGTATAAAAAAGATATATAGGTTGGAGCTTCAGCGCTTTCTTGCCAAGGGCTGCCCACTTGCTTCTCACACTACCACCCTCTCTCCAAATCTAAAAAATATGGCCCCTCTCTCCCTCCTCACCGGTGGTCACAGATCTGCTAGGGAAGAAAAGGACGTGCAGTGTTGACGCACTCGTTGTCGGCGAGCGAGGTCACGCACTGATGACAAGGCCGTCCTCTCAGACCTAGCGCCCGCGCTGGATGGCCTCCGTCCCCAAGCTCGCTACCATAATGTGTGCGGAGGACGACGACCATGAGCGAAGCCACTTCCTGCCGACCCTCAGGTATGCTACCTCTTTTTGAACCATACCCTTGTTCTATTGCCCCATCTGGCACGTCGTTGCATGTGAATCTTTTTCCACTCCACCATCTTCCCAATTTGCTATCCTCTGCTCTGTTGGCCACGCAAACGAAAACCATAATTTGCACTATTAAAGGAAACCCTACTTCATGCAGACTAATCCATGTATGGGTTGAATAAGGAAAGGAAGGGAGACTATACTGTCCAAGAGAGTAGGCATCGAACCCGCATCTAGGTTGAAAAGGGGAAAAATAGTAGCTAAGGACCAAGTCTCGTGTCTCTTGGTTGAAGAAGGGTAGAAAGGCATGACAACGCAATAGAGAATGACCAGGTCGATCGGTTTGTTGTCCTCACATAGGAAAAAGGTGGCTAAAGAGAACAAAAATGGGACGTAATCCACATATGCTGCCTGGATATTTGTTGCTCTGAGCAACCATACCTCCCTCACCACTCTGCGTCCGTGGAGGTACATCGTACTGGTGCGCCCACTGTCCGAATGGGCCTCCCATGCTCTTATTGCTACTTTTTTTGCTGTTAGTATAACGCCAGCAGTCAAGTCAAGCAATACTACTGCTAAAGTTATGCCACATTTAACTAATGCCGCTCTCAGTCTAATGCCACCGATAAATTTAAGCAATGCCATTTAATGTCACTGGATTATTTCAGGGTTAGCTGTTGATTGTGGATGTATTAAAGATTTTTCAACTAGGGCATTCTAATGCTGTTGCACAGCCTGTAATAAACTAACTACTCTACTATTGCACTAGCCAATGGATTAGTGTATATTTGTAGTATTCGAATGGTGTTGCATTAGCGTATGGACATAAATTAAGTGTGGCAAGCTTTCCCAGATATGTGCTCAAGAAAACTACTACCTGTTTTTCTAAATACTAGACGTTTGGGTACTTTAAATTGAACCGCGAAAATGTCTTATATTAAGGAACAGAGGGTGTAGAGTTCACTCAAATTATCCCGGTAAAGCTAGTCACACCTTTGTTAAAATTAATGTTTAGTATGTTATCGGAGGAGGTCTGTATGTTTGTCTCTAATGCCTGTGGACTACATACCAGCCATCATGATGTAATGTTAAATCATTTCCTTTTGTACAGTGTCACTAAATTGTCAAGGCGGTGATGGCATTTTATTTTAGTAGAAATGCACAAAATTTGCTTAAAAGAAGAGGAAAGGTCAGGAATGGCTCAGTTTTTCAGAAAAAACTATGTATGCCTTCCTGACATCAGCCGTTGTTGCTTTATTTATTCCTTCAAACATGTGGTTAGAAACAATCTTGCTACCTTTTCCCATTAAGAAATTGGAATGCCTATATTTGGGAGTCTATGCTTCAACTAGTGCCACTTTTATAGTAATCACAGTTTCAATATCTATCCAAACAGCGATGCTCGATTTTAGTGGAACTGCACAAAAAGTCCAACTGGTTCAACATTAGGAGCATGTTTTTTTCCAAACCTTTATATCCAATTGGTGGCACTATGATCTGTTCATTAGGAAGGTACATGGTTTGCTACTATCTTGCTACTCTTTTTGTACTATCATTAGATAGTAATACTAGTGGTTTGCATGTGAATTTATTGGCAGGGTGGACCTACATTGGAGGTGCAGGAAAGGATTCAATGATTGGATGCTCAATTTCGGTTGTATCGATTTCACCTCTTCCATCACTACGAACATGGTGTGGTATATGTTTACTAGCTTCGTGATATTTGTGCAGACAGAGATGTTTGCCCGCTGCTATTTGGCAAACAAACAAAATGTCCGCAATTTTGGTTGAACTGCACAAAACAATAGTATAGTCACTGCATGCAGTGCCATTTGAAAATAGACACAAAAATTGGATAGTCACTTCCTGGACTGCAGAAAAGTAGTACTATACTATTTACTGGCCAACACTAGGTGCTTCATTGCTTTGGTGTGATTATACAATGGGCATCATTTTCCCTAAGTTAAAGATTGTATTCCAAAAATAGTCTCGCAGTGTGATCGAGAGAAGACCAAATCATATTGCAGTGGATGTTCCTCCATCATGTGTGGTTCATTCTCATGGTTCCAGCTATTGGTGAAACCACTCACGTTTGCAAGAGGAATTGTAGACTTCACAAAAAAATTTGTCTTTCAGTTTGTACTGAATGTTGACCAAGAGAAGCATCCATGTTAGCAGGAAGAACATATGTTTTTTCTAGATCTTTGCTTTTGGAGCTATATATTTGTATATGATCTATGAATCATTGAGATGCATTAACATGTTGATCTTATGTATGGGAATCGTACTAGTTAGTTTTAGTTGCGAGTCTCGCGACGCAAGATCCGAAGTGGCTGATCTTTGCTTTTGGAGCTACATATTTGTATATGATCTGTGAATCATTGAGATGCATTAACAATTACTTATTTCTGTTCGCTCAGTGTTTACAAGTTACTGATCAATCACTATCTAGCCTACAAATGCGCTCCTGGCAGTTTTATTTGTGACGCAAGATGCGAAGTGGTAGTTTTATTTGCGACGCAAGATGCGAAGTGGCAGTTTTTTGAATAAAAATGCCTACCTCTAAAGAAACTGACAAGCTACACTATCGATCCTACACGGATAAAAATGCCTACCTCTGAAGAAACTGACAAGCTACACTATTGATCCTACACGGATAAATATTGGATCACGCACGTACTACCTCCTTTCCGGTTTGCAGGGCTCAATTCAAGAAATGACCTACTCGATCCTACACGAATAAATATCAGATCACGCACGCACTAGTACCTCCTTTCCGGTTTGCATGGCTTAATTCAAACCTCTCACCAACCAAGGTGCTCCCTCCGTCCGGGTTTATTAGTCCCGTGATCAAAGCAGCAAGACCAAGGCATGGCAATAATTAACGGCATGCAGCAGTTTAAGCCTAATTAATTCCAGCGATTTAAGTGGTTGCATGCGTGCCCTCGGCCGCGACTCGTTGCATGCTGCTTCGCGTACTGCCTGCGAGCGATTCTGAGTGCCTGCATGTAGCCGGCCGTAATTAAGGCAGCTAACTGATACGAAAAAGATACACTTTAATTGTTGCGGGCTTTTTAAATCCGTGAAATCATTATTGAAAAGGAGGGAGATGATTCGAGTGCACTTGTTTGGCCACCATGCCGGCGTGCGACCCAGACGGGACGGGACGGCGCAGTCATAATTTCAGTTTCCCTAGTTTTCCACGGCAAGCTGGCGCGCTAAGCCATTATGCCTTGAATTCCAATGACCGTCGCGCTACCTTCCCCCTATAAGTACTGTTTCCCGGCCTTCTCCGGTGCCACCGTGACCCAACTCGCCATATCCTCATAAGCCCCCACCGGCCCGACGTCGCTCGCCACGTCTGCCATGCCCCCGCCTGTTCGCGGTAGGCGACTCCGGAGGTGGTCACCGCCGGAACTAGTGTTCGGTTTTTCACCGGAAGGCAGATGGAGGGAGGAGGCATTCCATCTGTCCTTAGATGGGAATGTGCAGATCGAGGAGTTGTTGGAGCGCGACTGCATGGCGGAGGAGCAGGAGTTGTTGGAGCGCGACCGCCTGGCGGAGGAGCAGCGTATCGCCGATTTGCACCGCTAGCGGGACATGGAGCAGCAGCGCACCAATGCTCTGAGTCACGAGCAGAGCGCCCGCAACTGGGCCGACTATGTGGAGGCCGGCGCTCGGCAAATTGCCTGGAGGCTGTCGGGCACGCACACGTTCGCGACGCCGATTTTTACTACCAGCTCGTCAAGTGGGTTTCCCGCTTGGAAGCCGAAGCTTCGGTGGACCACGGCGGCATGGAAAGGGCCAACGCGCCCTATCGCACCTCTGGCAAGTCCGAGGCGAGGCGCAGGATGCCGGTGCCGACATTTAGCATGTACCACAGATGGAGGCCGACATCATCTAGTTAGCTAAGAGTAAGTTAGTACTTGTCTAGTGGGAGTAGATAGTTAACTTGGCTATGATGGTTGTCAACGTGGAAGTTCAGTACTCCATATGTGGATTAGACTTGTTACTTTGCTCTGAATGTTGAACTTTCCGTTTGAACGTATGGAATGGGCTGTTTTTAAATGGGTTGTATTTGTCCTCCACAGGTTTAGAGGCTGACTTGTGGGCCTAGCAAGTTGACGCGTACACAATCAGGAGATGATTGTACGTGGAGAGGATTACAACAGGGACCCGCCAAGGTCATGGCAGTACGCAAGCAAGTGCCTCCTTATTTCAAGCCAATAAAAAAAGGATCCTCCTAGTGGATTTCTGACATCTGGGTCCCATGCCATTGTCAACGTAGTCAATAAACAAGAGAATTGCACAACGAGCGGCTGACACCAGGGACCCAACAGCTCGCCCATTTATTTTTGTTTTGGGTTAATTTGATAAATGCCTCCGAGAAATGTCACTGCAATTTCCAAACTTTGAAAAATGCCATTTCATGCCATTTCTAGTGGCATTTTTCGAAGTCTAGAGTGGCGTTTTTCAAAGTTTGCAAACTGCAGTGGCGTTTTTCAAAGTTTGCAAAAATTGCAGTGGCATTTTTCAAAGTTTGGAAATTGCACTGGCATTTTTATGAATCGCCATAATTGGAGTGGCATTTATCTAATTTGCTTTTGAGACGGAAGCAGGGTGTTAACTGGGCTGTGCAGGACACTCTGGCCTGTCTAGACAGCCTTTTCTTTTATGTTTACCACAGACCAGCCTAGTAGTTTTTTTTTCTTTCTGAAAATGGCTAGCCTAGTTTTTTTGTGATTTGTCAAGTAAGTCGCTTTATCAGGCCTGTTGGGCTGCAAATCTTTCAAGACGAGGAGAGCTTCATTCAGCCAGCCGAGAAAATGGTCTATCAGTAGTGAGAAATGGGTTGTACATTTTTAAAACACATCAAACCGGCAATTAGTTTCAAATATCTTTTCGTCATTTTGAGATTTTAAATTGCATTGATTTTTATGCGTGGACAATTTATTGGATTTTATATTGACATACATTTATTTTTAAAATCAGTCTGAATGTGACTTGAAATTTCGGGATTAAAAACAATTCAGACAGCACCGACATATGCAAAATTTCGTATAATTTTTTAACCATGGCCACAATATGGGCTGTAATGCTAACAAACAGAATATGGGCTCCAAAAAAACCCGTAAGAATTAGCAAATGGGTTGTAAACTATTTGAAATAATGGCAGGTCGGCTATATGTTGTTTTCCACAGATTTGAGGCTTCCCACAGATGGCATGTATACTGTTGGATGTCCAATCAACGACCGTCGTGCTTCTTCAATCTCTGCTCTTCCTGCTGCGGCCGCTCAAACAAGCGCCGGCGGGACTACCTGCTCCCTCCTCCCCGCGGCCGGCTGTGTTACCGCGCAGGCCTCACTGCCCCACCGTACTCCCATCGCGGGCCTAGCCATCCCTCTACTCACCCACAGTCCCACACCTGCTGTTATTCTCCGGCGACGGCAGACGAACCAGTAAACCCTCGCACAGTCGTACTGCCCTCCGCGTGGGAAACAACTACCGAGTCTTCCCTGCCTCCGTGTCGTTCCCTTCCTAGGCCTCGCCGTCGTCCACCGCCCTGGTGCTCTCAGCGTGGCGTGGTCAACGTGGTCAACGACCGACATGAATCTGAAGTGGACTGTACATGGAGAGGCTGACAGCTGGGTCCACGGCCGCACGCAAGGAAATGCCGCCTTATTACGCGCAAAATAATGATTCCTCCACCTGACATCTGGGACCCATCGAAAGGGCCTCTGTATTTCACGAAAAAAACATTACCGCCGCTGACAGCTCGGATGCACCAGCTATATCTTCCCATGCAAGGAAGTGCCTCCTTATTACACCCCAAAAAAGAATACTCCCCATACGATGTCCACTAAGTTGACGGGGCCTACTAAGTTGACGGGGACGAAGGGCTTTGTCAACTTAATCAATATGCACGATTCTAGCTCGACTGACCGTATGATGTCCATCCAACGGCCGTAGTGCTTCTTCAACCTCTGGTGTTCTAGCTCCAGCCGCCCAAAGCAGCGCCGGTCGTGCCGCCTGCTCCTGCCTCCCGTGGACGGCTGTGCTGCTGCAGAGGCCTCACCGCCTCCATACTACTCCCACTGCTGGCCAGGCCATCCCTCCACTCCACTCACCCACACCCCCTGTTATTCTGCGGCGACGGCAGCGCAGCCGAACCAGTAAACCCTCATACTCCTCTCCACATGGGCATCCACTGCCGCGTCTTCCCTGGCTCCGCATCGTCCCCTTCCTAGGCCTCACCGTCGTCCACCGCCGTGGTGCTCTCGGTGCGGCGTGGTCAATGTGGTCAACGACCAAATTCCATCGGAAGAATACTATACATGAAGATGCTGACAGCTGGGTCCACGGCAGCCGCAAGGAAGTGCCTCCTTATTGCGCGGAAAATAATTATTCCTCCACCTGACAACAGGGACCCACTGGATGGGCCACCAGTATTTCGCGAAAAAAACGTTTGCTCCTGACTGCTGTGACCCACCCGGCGGGCCATCGGATTTCGCGAAAAAACGTTCCCCCTGCTGTCAGCTCGGACCTACCGGAAGTGCCTCCTTATTACGCACAAAAAAATGAATACCCCTTGCTAGCTGGGACCCACCTTTGTGGGAGGCTGACTTGTGGTCCTACTAAGTTGACGGGGATGGAGGGCTTTGTCAACTTAGTCAATATAAATGATTCTAGCTCCAGTGACCGTACGATGTCCATCCAACGGCCATAGTGCTTCTTCAACCTCTAGTCTTCTTGCTCTAGCCGCCCAAAGCAGCGCCGGTCGTGTCACATGCTCATGCTTAGCGTGGCCGGATGTGCTACCACGGAGGCCTCACCGCCCCCTACTATTCCCACCGCTGGCCAGGCCCTGCGGCGATGACAGCCTCACACCACAGCCAAACCAGTGAACCCTCGTACTCCTCTCTGCGCGGGCTTCCACTGCCGCATCTTCCCTGGCTCCCCGTCATCCCCTTCCTATGCCTCACCGTCGTCCACCGCCCTGGTGCTCTCGGCGCGGCGTGGTCAACATGGTCAAGGAACGACTTCCATCATACGTGGACTGTATGTGGAGAGGCTGACAGCTGGGTCCACGGCCGCTGCAAGGAAGTGCCTCCTTATTACACGGAAAATAATTTTTCCTCCACCTGATAGCGGAGACCCACCGGACGGGCAACCATATTTCGCGAAAAAAACGTTTCCCCCCTGACTGCTGGGACCCACCAGCTGCACCTTCGCATGCAAGGAAGTGCGTCCGGGCAAAAAAAAAACGATTCACCCCCCTGACTGCTGGGACCCACCAGCTACATCTTCGCACGCAAGGAAGTGCGTCTGGGCAAAAAAAAACGATTCTTCCCCCTGACTACTGGGACCCACCAGCTACATCTTCGCACGCAAGGAAGTGTGTCCGGGCAAAAAAACAGATTCGCCCCCCTGACTGCTGGGACCCACCAGCTACATCTTCGCAAGCAAGGAAGTGCCTGATAGTCGGGACCCACCTGGTCGAAGCGTACGTAGCGTTGTCATTCTGGTCATGAATGTGTACGTACATACTGGTCGATGTAGAGGCGCGCACGTGTCGTAGTAGAGGCGCGCACGTGTTGACGTAGAGGCGCGCACATAGAATGTACACGTACGTACATCGACGAGGGTGCAAGAAATAAAATAAGGCCACGTACGTACATACGGGCAGGGTCTCGAACGCCTACTCGCGCATACGTACATGGCTGGGTCGGAATGGAGAAAGAACGTCGTCGTCGTGTTCATGGAGAGGCAACGGAATGCGCCATGTTCATGGGAGGCAACGAAATGCGTCGTGTTCATTAGGAGGCAACGGAACGCATGGGAGCCAACCGGCTGGGTCGGACCGCAATGCGTTGTCGTGTTCATCGGGAGGGCTTGGACGGAACAAGCGATGGAAACGAGGCCTGGCATACCGCACAACAGAGGTAACATGCTTGTGTTCGACCAGCCACGTTCGGAACGGGGTCCTATTGATCGGGAGTGGTGTGGCGTACCGCAAAACGGAGGAAACGGACCTCCTATGGTCAAAACGGGGGTCCTGTTGATCGGGAGGGGTGTGGCGTACCGCAAAACGGACGAAACAGACCTCCTATGATCGAAACAGGGGTCCTGTTGATCGGGAGGGGTGTGACGTACCACAAAACGGACGAAACGGACCTCCTACGGTCGAAACAGGGGTCTTGTTCATCGAGAGGGGTGTGGCGTACCGGAAAATGGGACACCCCGGGATGCTGTTCATCTCCACCGTCGACCTCCTCCAGCCTCCACGGGCTACCGTCGACCTCCTCCAGCCTCCACGGGCTCTTGTTCATCCAGCCTCCACCGTGCGCTACTCCACCGGCTACTGTTCAACCACCCCTCCACCATCTACTATTCATCCAGCCCTCCACCGTCTACTGTTCATCCACCCCTCCACACCACGGGGTCCTGTTCAACCACCCCTCCATGGCCACCCCTCCACCTTGTATAGTTCATCCAGCCCTCCACACCACGGAGTCCTCTTCATCCAGAGGCAACGCCACCGCTCATTGTTCATCCAAACCCTCCCCGCAACGCTCACTGTTCATCCAATCGATCGGCTTCAGTTAGCAGCAGTAGCGAAGGAATCGCTCCATTGGGTTCAGTTAACAACCATCGATCGGTCAGTCGGGTGCAGTAACGCTCGGGTTCAGTTAGAGCCCAACACCTCGCTTGGGTTCAGTTAGAGCCAAGGCCTCACACACACGCGTGTACATGTACGAGAGAAACGCGCATCGCTCCGCCCCCGACCTCCCACCATAACCGGCAACTCCCCGAAATTTTCCTCCCCCTCGCTTCTACCACGGTTTTTTCCGTCATGGATGGCCCAAAGAATGTCATGCAGCTGCGTCTCCGGCCCGCCCAGGACGAAAAACCCATTTTCTGTCATGATTTTTTGTCATAGAAGTAGGAGCCCACCACATCTATGATGATACCGGGTTTTGTCACAATTATCGTCATAGAAGTGTCATATGTATGACAGAAAAAATTTCGTTCGGCCCAAAACATCAAGGGTGTGTCTTTTTTTATAGTGCCCTTGATCCTTACGGTGCTGACAACCACAAGTTGTCATTAATCAAGTTATTCTTATTTCTGTTGACTCATAATGTGACCTGCTACGAACTGGGCCCTTATCCGCGGGCGCTGCTATCGATAGATTTAATACACACTCTGCAGAGGTTAGTACACTATACCCACACTACGGAATCCATGGCCTCGCACTCCCATTCAAGTGGACCAACGGCGTTCCGACAAAATCGTCCTACTGCCATGACACTCTCCCGGCCACTCCGACCAACTCCCCTTTGGGCTAAGTCATGGGTGGCCCCATGTCTACCTTAGGACACAACGACCACCGTCGTGGCCCGTCCCACACGGTGACATGGATCCAAAAAAACTAAACAACGGGCACACAAGGTTATGCCTGCTTACCTGGCTAGGGTACATCATGCCCATAACCTTCCCTCGTTAGAGGCAATGGCGAGAGGCACGACAATAGACCCAGTTAGGATCATCCCATACCGGTAAGAGTGGTTGCACTGGTCAGTCTCGATTCAGCGGCACCATGACTCAGCCAACAGTTGTTCAAGTTCAATTTAATCCGGTTAACTTGAATGCACATACGCTGAGCCATGATAAAATGCATGAACATGATATCAACATAATCATGAGGGCATCACATAACTATCCACCATATCAACAATGAGTCATATCCACTAAGCATGGCATACTGACTAATATGAACATCACTAACATAAACATGTACTACTAGCCATCATAAACATATGAAAGGAAATACTAGCAGGTGGAACATGATAACAGAGTACAAGGCAACATAGCACAAAAGTGAACATGCAAATCTAAACATCACCGGAACAATGATAACTATCTTTTCAACAAGCAAACATTTAATAAAGATTCAAGTTGAAAACCATGGCTACTGCATGACTATCATGCAAGTGGTTATTGTGGCTTGCCTGGGGATGAAGAAGGCACCGGGGAGGAGTGCGGTGAAGCCACGGAAAGATTTGCCGGAAACAGTTCTCTCTCGGAGGGGGTGTTTACGTGCAAGGGCAAAATGGTCATTTTAAGAATACTAAAACATAATGAAAGTGACACCAACAGAAAGGGCTTGACGAGACTAAGAAGTAGGCTTTGGAATAACCTCATTTGGAGTTAGGGTTACGGAGATATAAGATGATGAAGATCAGGGACCTATATGTGAAATAAAATTTAGCAAACAGTTCTCTGAGTGGATAAGGTGGAGGCGAATACTGAGGAATACACTTTCGGGGGATTAAAACATACTCGCCCAATTACGTCTCCACTTAGCCACATCAGCGGACCGGGTCAACATGGTGCCGGCTCCTGGCTCACTAACGCGTGGGGTCAAGAGGGGAGGCGGGGCCCGCCTGGCCAGCTAGAGGGGGCCCGGGCCTCGTCTTCTTCCTCGCTCGTGCCTCCCGTGAAACAGAGCAGGGACAAGGCGGGCAGAGGGGAGAAGCGGCGAGGGGGCCGGCCTGCTCCGGCCACCTCCGGCTAAGACGCGGCCACCGGAGGGACCAGCGGAGCCTGGCGCCTCCGTCCCTAGGCAGCAGGGGCGCCGGGGCGGCCTGGGGAGACGGCGAGGCGCGACGACGGAGGAGCAACAAAGGAGGACGCCGGAGAAGGGAGCGGGCGGCTCTAGCCGGACGGAGACCACCGGCAGGTGTGGGGCGATGCGGCGCACCCTTTCAGAGGCAGAACAAGCGCCGGGGAAGGGTTGGAGAAGAGGGGAAGCCATGGCGACAGAAAGCTACAGAGGCGGCGGGGAGGGCATGGACGGTGGTGGTCTCG
>NC_041385.1:99754527-99788161 GCF_002162155.2 Triticum dicoccoides
CGGAACCAAGGAGGAACTGAGGCGGCCGTGGCGGTCAGAGGCGATCTCCGGCGAGATGTCGTTGCTTCGGTGGACTAGGAGGGACGGGGAGGGGCTTGGGAGCTGCGGAGGTGGTCGGGGGTATCTTATATAGGCGCGGGGAAGGCTCTGGAGCTTCACGGGCAAGCTCACGACAAGCTCTAATGGTGGACAGAGGCGGGGCATGGCACGGGCATGGACTTTGCGACGCATTCATGATGAACCACAATGAGCCATCGATGCAGGGAGACGCAGAGCATCACGGGGGATCTCCAGGACATGAATGGACGTCGAGACGAGGAGGGAGCCGACGATAACAGGGGCGAGAAGAAGCCAGAGTGCGCAATCTGATGATGCAAGCGTGATCACCACGCGCATGGGTGCAAATAGCTCGTTTTGGACAGGACGACCATGTCCAGTGGATTGACCCTAGTGACCTTAGTATAACTGAGTAAATAAATCAATCTAGGGGCAAAGAAGATATTTGCACTTAGCTCCAAAGTAAACCAGTAGCCAAGTGTATGTGTTGTGCAGTGGGGACACCATCTAGGTAACTCAGTAAATAGTTTGTCTGGTGATGATCAAACACTAAGGTGACTACGATCACCAGAAATCAGCTTAAGAGGAGGAGTTTAAAGGGTGGTTGATGTAGAAAGTGCCATAATGGCCAGAAATGGGAATTTGGATGATGCACTCACATAGTTGCATCAATTGAGCTGAACATGGTTATGGCCCAATGATTAGAAGATATTAAGATTCCCAAGGAGTTTCATGCCATTTGGATGAACCAAAATAGCACTTGCTTCAGAAAGATTTATTCTGACCAGAAACTTGGAAAAATTCCATAGGGAAAATGGTCAAAGGGATTGAGCCACAACTTGGTGGAGTGAGGTTATATGGATACTAGAAGGCCTAGAAACATTTACATCCATAATGGAGCAAGATAAAATATACTTGCTTCACAAACTGAAATTTTGGACAGAAACTAAGATTTGAAGCTGTGCTCACATTGAGGCATGACATGAGCTCCACTTTAATGGAGGGCTATTATATGATGATATTAAGGATCATGCAAAATTGCAACTCATTTGGATATGCCTAGCTTGTAACTCCTTCACAAAGTTTCTTTCTGGACAGAAACTTTGGAAAATCATAATTAAATAATTCCTAGGAAAATGAGGTTGCATTTTTTCATGTGGAAATTATATGGACATGAAAAGATTTCCAAGGAGTTTGAGGTCCATTGGGCAAAGGAAAATGGCACTTGCTTCACAATGTGCCATTAAGGACAGAATAGGAAATGAATTATTGGAGGATTATTTTTGAACATGGCAATGAAATGTTTTGCCATATTTGATCCATATATGACCCAGAAAATTTATGAGAATTATTTGGGAATTTTAGGAGTGAGGGAAATATAGGTTGGTTCACAACCTAAGGCAATTGGAGTTATTCCTTTAATAGAAAAGGAAATATTCCCAATAAAAAGAATATTGGGATTTGGGCTAGGATGAAAATGGAAAGGTCTAGGAAAGGATTTGGATATGATAAGCCACTCTGGAAGCAAAGAAGAGGGTATCTTTTTCAGTTTCCAGACCACAAAGCCATGAAAAAAGAAAACTCAGGCAAAAACCTCGGAAAAACAAAAGAAAAAGAGTGGGCCAAAAATCAGGCCGTCACATCGCCCTCCACAAATCGTCGCGCAACCGCCGCCACACTCCACGGTCACATCTCCACCACTGCTCACCCCCAAATTGCGCCGTCACTGCCACCTCGTGCCTCATCCTTTATACTGTGCCCCTGCTCCTCGATCATAGACGGCGACGCGCATCCATCCTCTTCTGCCTCCGCGACCTTCCTCCTCTGCCCCGGCGACCTTCCTCCTCTCATGCCGCGGCCTTCCTCCTCTCCCGCCACCGGTGAGAGAGCTGCCCACGCGGGAGCGCCGCTCCAAATCTGTGTTGGAGTCATGGTGTCCTCCGCAGCGCGGTCGTCCCGTCCTTGCAATCAGCTGAGGCTACTGCCTTGTCTTCACGCATAGATGCAAGCTAGACATGGGTCGCCATCCTTGGAGCCTGACCTGCACAGTCATCTCTTCCTTACCTTCAATAGTGCTTGTCATCGACCTTCCCTCGACATCTTGCACTGCAGCTGCGCATGGCACTCCGTGGTTTCCCTGACCATGGGTCAACTGCCCGCTCATATCCTATCTTCCGGATGTGCGTCAGGAGCACGAGCACGTGAGCGCCTGCTGCCAGCAAACTGCATCGCTTCCCGTCAGCCGAAGTGCCTCACATGTGGAGAAGAGCTTGAACTTACGTACCTAGAAAAGAGAGAGAACATTGCTCTGTGTGTCAATTCCCCTAGATGGTGTAAGAACAGAACAAATACTACCTTTTTGAGGCTTGGTCCTGCTTGACGATGTTGATGGTGCTCGGCTGGAAACAAGAAGACCCATCTAGCATGGTAAGTTTGGCCAGTGAGCCTATGCAGTCCGACGGCACATGCGTGCTTCTTTTCAGTTCGCATCCACAGGGAGTATGGTGTTGGCATGCACAAGACAACCACATGTGGTGTGTGGAGAATCCAAGTTAGAAGCACAAAACACTACGTTCACACTTGCACGCAAGCGAGACACACTGTTTTGACAATTTTTGTTTACAAAGAAATAAGATGACATTTTTGTACAGGTTCGCCCACCAAAACTCCATCGGTTACTCTACAGGTTCGCCCACCAAAAACTCCATCAGTTATGTGCATGACTGCGCTATGTTGCTACCGCGTGTGTCAGGTGTGTGTGTGCGCAAACACACACGAACTAAAGAAAAGTTTCCGATTTGTAGCCAGCTAGTGTGCACCGCATGTGTTTGTGCTTTTGCCTCAAAAGAGAATTGTATCTTAATTATAAGCAAGAAAAAATAATACACATACATATTATCCCATGTATTTGCATAAGATACCAGTTGCCATGTATTCTCGTGGTCCACAAAATGCAAAAAAAGTGCACAAAGAATGTCAAGAAGAGCACTAGAGTAACAAAAAATTGTTAACGTCGGAAAAGTTCTTCCTCTTCGCGTGTGATAGTTCAATGAATTAGTTCGTCAAAAAGTGCACGTGATGCGTGTTGTCGTTCCACACCTTTGGTAGCTTGACAATAAAATAGTCAGTGAAGTTCATGTATTACTATCGCTGAAAAAATTCAGTGAGATAAAAGAATGAGGAGTTCCTAAAACCAGGGGCACTGTCAAAACCTGAAGTTCATAAAAGGTACACGGCCAAAGGATTAAAAATCAACTATTATTTTAGAAGTCCAAAAACATCTAGGTTGGACCATTTTCTAGAATTTTTTTTGAAGGCGTTCCGTGGCAAGAGAGCCACATCTTCCTTTTCTTTCTTGTGAAAAATTCAACTATTATTGCAGAAGTTCAAAATCATCGGTGAAACAAAATTTCGCAGTTCTTGCCCTGAGTTATTTGTACACATTTCCTCCAAAAATATGTACAAAGAAGTTCAGTACTTTCTAGAGAGTTCGCATATTACTATCCATAATTAATATGTGTATGTGTTTGTACGCTGTGGGCAGGCTATGTTCTTATTTAGTAGGTTCCCAAAGAATAAAAACCAAGTAATATATATATATATATATATATATATATATATATATATATATGTAAGTCCAAAAGAATAAAAAAAATCTGTCATGGAATTTTCACGTCAGATGTCCTAGTGAAAGGACTTAGTCGACTAGGAAGCTTAAAGGGGTTAATCGGGACAAAGGAAACGGGTTAATACTGGTTCGGCCCCTTACGGTGAAGGTAAAAGCCTACGATCCAGTTTTGAGTGGGATTGCTTATGACTCGATTACCAGGGAGCGGACTCACTTGACCTAGCTTTTGATTTGATCTTACCCACCCTGAACCACCGCCAAGTCGTCCCTAATTTATATACAGAGGTCAACGCCCGAAGGCTCTCAGAGTCCCGGCCGGCTCATAAACAGTGTCCGGCTCAGTCTCTAACTCTTCTTGCCTTACAATACAAGTCATGTACATATGGCGGTTTATCTCTATGGGCCTTAAGTCGCCTCTGGGCTTTGGGCCCTTACTGAACCGCCATCTTCAATCTTGGTCTTGGGCTTCAAGAATATTAATAGGTATAAACCGGCCCCTCCTGGGCGGGTCATATCAAATAGTTACATCCCGAACATTAGGCCCCAAATTGATTTGAACTGGTTCATGTCAATCTTCGATACTTCAGAAAAAATCTTCTGCTCTTTGGCTTATGAAATTTTTTGTAACCCGCCATGACGTCATCCTTTGAATTTGTGGTAACCTGCCATGATGTCACCTGCTATAAATGCATGCTTTGTCCAATGTATCGCAACGGATCTTTATCTTAATGACCTTCCCAGAAATCGAGGCGTCCTTGTAGTTAGATAACTTATGTTTTCGGCCTCCTCGTTTTTCGCACCCTTTTAGTGGTCTTTCCTTATAAATAGACCCGACTAGGTCTTTCTTCATTCTCCCCCTTCCTCTTCTTCTTCCTCTTGCACCCCAACTGCCGCTCGAGCTCCGCCGCCGCCGCTGCGCACCTCGTCTCCGTCGACCTTGGCCGCTGCATTGACCTGAATCCATCCAGAGAACGGCGGCGCCCCTCCGTAATAGATCTGCCGCTATAAGTTTTCCCCTATCTGCATCTTAGATCCATGCTAGGGTTTGCGAGTTCCTCTATACACTTCATAGTTCATCTCGGTTTCTTTGTGGTTCTTCTGCCGCAGCCTGGTTTGATCCAACGACAGCATAGAACTCATGCAGTTGCTGTTTCGCGTCCATTTTTGGCACTAGCAGATCCCTTTTCCTTGTACAGAAGCCTCATTAGAACGCATTAACTCCTCTGTACCATGTTTTTAGGTCTATAAATTTTTCTTTTCTGAACAGCCATTTGATCCAAAATAGTAGCTGCAGTTTGTGAAACTTGTTTATGCAACCCTTAGGCAAAAATTTGCATTTGTTAGATCCACCTAGTCATGGCGACTCTTATCACAGGCTTAAAGAGGAAATGCTCAATTGATAACCTTGACCACCCATGGCGGTTTAAACAACTTTAACTGCTTATGGAGCCTATGGCGGCTTAAATAATCTTGACATAATTATCCTTATACCATTAGGCCCCTTCATAAGCCGCCATCTTGAATATGCATTGTAATGTTTTTCTCTCCGGCTTAAATTTGAACCGGTAATTTTAACTCTGTATTAGGTTTTCATCACAATGGCACCGAAAGCACCCACTTCCTGCAACTGGGTCAAATCTATTGTCAAAAACAGCACACTTGATGACTTTGTGAACACCGGCTATCTGCCGAGGAAGGAAATCATGCCCTATCATGCTCCTAACCCGGAGGAGGAATTTCCTCAGCCCAAAACGGGGGAGGTTAGTTTTTCTCATATCACATGAACCAGGGTTTCTCTCCACCCGGCTCAAAATTCTTCAGAGATGTGTTGCACTTCTTTGACCTGCGCACTCAAGACACCGGACCCAATTCCGTGTCTAACATCTGCAATTTCCAAGTGTTCAGTGAAGTATATCTTGGACAAGAACCCAACATCTTACTCTTCAGAGAGCTATTCTACTTGAACCGCCAGAATGAATGAGCCAACGGCCAAAGCTTGGAACTTGCTGGTTTCTCGATCCAACGTCGTAGGGACGTAATCTTTCCTTATGCCAATCCGCCGAGTCATCCCAAAGACTGGAATCAGACATGGTTTTATTGCCAAGACACCTCTCTGGCTGGTGAGAACCTCTGCCCTGTTTTCGTGCTCTACGTCTTGGGTCCAACCATTAGCTGCCTGACAAGATTACAGCCGCCGAACGCAAAACACTCACCCCCACCCTAGCTAAGATCAAAGCTCTTCTAGGGAATGGGTTAACTGGCATTGACTTAGTCCGGGTATGGCTCGCCTGGCGGGTCATTCCATTGAGCCGCCGCCCCGGCTTGATGTGCACCTACACAGGCAAAAGGGATGACCCTCTGCCGCACAGCCCTGATGACTTACCTGAAGATGTCATCAACAATATGACGAAGTCCCTTTTGAAAGAGAGCCTAGTAGATTGTGGTAAGGTGGGCCTAGTCCCCTTCTGCGAAGCTAACCCGGCTCCTATGGTAAGCAACCCATCTGAATAAATTACTTTGGTTTTTCGATGTTTTACCCATACTCATACCTCTGCTAACTCTCACAAGCGGGTGACAAATTCTGGAAGGTCAAATATGATCATGAAGCTGCAAAGAAAGCCAGGAAGGCCAAGAAAGCTGCCAGGAAAGAGGCTGCAAAAAAGAAGGGCAAGAAAGCCGCCGCCTCTGACTTGCTTCGGCTAGAAGATTCTTCTGAGTCGGAGGTAACCATCTTATTGACACTGGTTATCAGTAGGAGGACATAGGCACAAGCCATAGCAAGGCTGAAGAGGTAACTATCATTTCCTCCGACTCCGAGCCTTTGCCAAGACAGAAAATCCGCAGAGTAACCTGGAAAGTAAGATTTTCACATCCCTTAGCTTATCAAGATCCTCAATTTCTTTTGAAGCGACAGATTCATGAGAGCCAGAGGCAGACCCGGACCAGGAAGGATGTGGACCTCTCCTCCGGCTTGCCAAACACCCCAACGAAGCACCGGAACGAGGTCACCTCTCATTTAAATCTCTTTTATCCTTTGGTGGGTCTCACTCGTCAACCACTCAATTCTTATGACTTGGATTATCAGGAAACTTCCCCTTCCTCTGGCGACTCAATGCAGTCCAATCTGCCGCCTTTCAAGACATCTCTAGGGTAATGATAACCTTCTTATCCTGTATTCATTTCAATTCGTTGTATTTGTCCTTAATCCTTTTGATTTTTTGCAGTGGAAAAGCCAAGCCTGGCAAAAGGGTCAAGAAGGACAAGCCGGCCGACGAAACGTTCTTAACAGAGCTAGAACTTGGAACAGTCGCGCCTGAATCTTCAACTCATGATCCGCCACCTGAACCGGCTGAAGACAAACCAACTCCAATTCCTGACCCGCCTGCTGAGTGAGCCGTTGATGGTTCGAAAAACTCGGAAGCCCCTAGCCCGGTCAGGATGGATGATCCTCAAGACACTGATGTCGGGATCTCCAGAACCGGCTTTGCTAAGCCGGGAAGTCCAATCATGCTGGCCAAGTGTTTCGCCAAGGAGGAGCTTCTGGAACACCGCTGGGTCAAGCTTGACGTCGCGGACTATACTCACATGAGTATTGGAGAAGTCTTTTCTAGCTACATGAGCCAAGTGCACAGCTCTCGTAACCTCGAGATTGACATGGTGAAGCAGATGCACCAAATGTTTGAGGTACAACCCTTTCTCTGTATTCATTTTTCTTTACTATGCCAGCCCCCAAGTCTATTTCTTATGATGAATACGCTGTAGACTTAGAAACAAATTTAGTGAATTTAGTAACATAGATGGATAAAATATGTAAGAAATCCGGCTTATTCCGTAGTCCCCAAGGGGCAGCTTAACCAATATGTTTGAGTCGGTCCTTCATATGGTTGTATTGAATAAAGTGCTTGAAAACTTTAAACAGCAATATGCATTAGCCCCCAAGTGCCAAGTATTCTTGCTTGCAAAGTGCTTGGGACTTTAATGTCATGAACCACCACTTTAAGTAAAATTCTTCAGTAGACATTAGCCCCCAAGTGCCAAGTGTTGTTTCTTGCAAAAGGCTTGGGACTTAATATTGTATCATGCTTGTCCTAATTTTGACCCGGTATTTGTATAGGCCGCCACTAGTCAACTTGAATCAGAAGTGTCTGATCTAAAGAACCGCCTTGAGGCCCAAGAAACGGAAACCCACAGAGCTGATTCTAAGTTTAAATTCAGCGTTTCCGAACAATAAAAACTGAAGAAAGAATTTGAAATGGAGAAAAAGGCCTGGGCTGATGAAAAAGTTGCATTGATTAATCGAGCTGAGAAGGCAGAGGCAGCTCTTGAAGAAGCAACTAGTGAATTAACCGGCTTAAAACGCCATGTCTCTCAGATGGTCTCAGTGATCTATGGTAAGTCTCCCTGCAAGTGTTAAATACTTGAACCTTTCAATTGATCATATAAATTGAAATCAACTCACCTGACAATGTTTATGCAGGCCCTAGGAGTTCAAATCTAAACCAAGATATGCTGATCAAGCTCAAGGCGGTTTATACGCTGGTGGAACAACTGTGCGCCGGTGGCCCTGTCCAATGAAGTGCCCACACTCCTGGTAGATGTGCTAAATAAACTTTCTGTGCTACCCCAGCGATTCACCGAACTGAGGCAATCTTCTGTGAGAGCCGGAGCTGTGGCTGCCTTATGTGGGGCCAAAGCTTGGCTACCGGAGCTAGACCCGATAGACCTCGCCACTGGTTATCCAAGCTTGAAGGAGGATGGCACTCCCTTTGAACAGGAAGACTTTGCCGCTTGCGTGAAGGAGATACGCCCTCTGGCCACCCTGATAGCTGACGAAGCAGATCTCTCCAAGTACCAGCAGGGCTATGACGCGGGGAACCCAGGAATTCCAATGCCTCATTACAAAGTGACCAGCCTGATCCCCCCACTCCGTAAGCATACCTTCGCCCCTGAAGTTGACCCGACCAAACTAGTTGATGATGAAGCTGAATTTGAAGCTTTGAATGGCATTGACTGGTCATTATCAACCTTCTAGGAAAGCGAACAGGGCAAAGAAGCGGAGAGAGCTAACCCAGACGCTTCAGGCCAACATGAATGTTAATCCGCCGTGGTGGCTCATACCTGTGGTGTGCTAAAAACAATATGAATCATTTGGACTCGGGGAGTCATGTAATATAATAGAAATAACTTTGATTTTGCCGTGCCATCGTGCATGTTTTTGGTGCTTAATACTATTAAGCCGCCATGTTATATTCACCCGTGTTATACTTTTCATCTGCTTTCCTGATGCTTTGACCAAGTATTTTAACTGTCATGCACATACACAAGATCCCTTGGCGGCATACCGCAAGGCGGGTCATAACAGCTTGATACATTAAGATAGAAAAAGAATCACAGATAAGCCTGTTGTAACATATAATGTTGAAACACAACGATAATCTTATACCTGTGATCTTTTGATTTGCACTGCCGGCTTATATGACCCGGACAGTCAGGGTGATAACCCAATCTTTGGAAACCAATACTTCCAAAGGTATGATGATTCTCATATATTGGCGAGTTATCAGCCAAAATCAAGCTGGGTTAAAATTAACCACACTTGTGCTTTTAAACCTCAAAAAAAGTCTCACATCAAATAAAAGCTGCTTTCAAAGAAAAACTTAAACCAAATAGAATAGAAAAAATTCAAGGCTCCTGATTCAAATACGATCAGTAAACCATTCCAAAGGGGTTAAGCTAGGATTTGTATATGATCATGTAGCCCCTAGTGGCTTTGGCGTTGCACCAATCGAGAGGGTACGGACAACTACGTTCTCTTTGGTTCGAATACGACCTATGTCTGAACAGGAAGCCCCCTAATGACCTTGAGAGTTTTTTAATGACTCTGATTCGAATACGATCAAAGTTGGTTCCCAAAAGGGGTTGAGCTATGATTCAAATACGATCAAGAACCCCCTAGTGAGATCGGTAGTGTGCCAATCAAAAGGGTACCGACAACTATGTTCTCTTTGGTTCGAATACGACCTATGTTTGAACAGGAAGCCCCCTAGTGATCATAAGGTTTAATGGCTAGATTCGAATATGATCATAAGCCGGATCAAACGGGTCTAGCTAGATTCGGATACGATTAGACCCCAAGTGATAATGTGAGATGACAATGATAATGACAATGACATGTTACCTTTGAGGATGAAAAAAGGACTGAGGTCCTGCTTTATTATTTATCATAATATATACATCGTCAAAATTTGTACATCATGAGAGCCGATGGCTCAAGTGTAGTAAGGCCGAAGATGAGCGATATTCCACGGCCGGCGTGTCACACCCTAGCTAGTCATGCATCAGAGTGTGTGCATCATGTTTAAAATTCCATTTAATTTGAAATGGGGATTTGTGAAACCCTCAGAATCATTTCTGAAAAATGACCCAAATAAAAATTTCTCCAAAAGGGTCCAAGAAAATGCTCATGTTGCTCTCTGAAAATATTGGCACAGAGATAAAAATCAAACCAATATTTTTAAGAGCTCATAGGTATTTATTTTGGGCATTTGGAATTAATGCATAAATATTTGCATTGGAAATATATTAACTATATATATTAATATATGTCCAAATATTATGCTATTTATAAAGGAGCTCTGGAATAATATATCTAGCTCCTGCAAAAATTGGCATAAGGTTATAAAATGATTTAATATTTTATTTAAATCAAAACAAATGTCAGAAATTAGAAAAATAGAAATAAATAAAAGGGAGAAGCTTACCTGGGCTCCTCCCTGTGCAGCCCAGCCAGCTGGCCGGCCCAGCCAGCAGGCGGCCCAGCCCGCCTCCCTCCTCTGTCGTCTTCGTCCTCGACAGAGGGAGGGGAGTGTGGCCGGCGCGCGCGCGCGCCACCGCGCCACGCCACCTGCTCGCCTGCCTGCCTGGCGCCCTTCTCGTCGCCCTCGATGCCCCGGACGACGCCACGCCCTCCCCTGCTCTCTCTCACTCTCCCTCGGTTCTTCCCCTCCTCTCCCTCGCTCTCTCTCACACGGCCGAACACCACCATCGCCGCCGTTCGCCATAGCAGCCGTCTCCGGCCACCCCTCGCCCCTCCGCTGAGCTCAGGAGCTCCGCCTCGACCCCCTCTTCCTCCCCACCGATCCACGGGTCTCCGGAAGCCCTGCATCGCCGCCCACGTCGCCGTTCCCCTCCTCGGCCACCGGAGATCGTCGCCGTCGAATCGGGAGCTACTGGACGTCCCCGAGCCCGCTAACCATCCCTGCAGCTCCGCGGTGAGCCACTGACCCGATTCCCCCTTGCCCCGTCGCCCCTAGCATCCTGTAGCTGCCGCCCCCTTGAGCTCCGAAGCTCGCCGCCGCCGTGCCTCGTCGCCGCCGTGGCTGGAGCCGTTGTAGCTCGAAGCCGAGCACACCATCGTGCTCCACACCTCACCAGGAGCACGTAGCACGCACCAACGCCTCCCCTAGCGCCCTGCATCGCCTAACCCGCCGTTGGCCGAACTCCGGCCGCCGCTCGCGAGCTCGCCGTCGTCGGTACCGGCCACCTCAGGCACGGCCACCACCACCATTCGACGTGCGGGAGCAAGGGCTCTCCAACGAGCCCAAGCACGGCCTCGCCCGTGCCCTGTAGCGCGTTTCCGCATCGCGCCGCCGTCTCGGGCCCCGCCGGCGTCATGTCGCCGGTGGGTTTGACCTGTCTGACCTGGGGTTTGACCCCCCCAGGGTCACTGACGCGTGGGCCCCGTCGGCCAGGTGGTCAAATTAGTGCTAATCACTGTTAGTCAACCCCCCTGACACTGACCAGTGGGCCCCAGCGCCACTAATTCCTAATTAGGATTAAATTAACCCTGTTAAACCCCCCTGTCACTGACGTGTGGACCCCACATGTCAGGTTTGACCCCAGCCAGCCGCAGTTGACCACTGACGTCATGCTGACGTCATGCTGGCGCAATATATATATTTCTGGATTTAATTTAAATCAGGAAATTCCAGAATATTATTTAAACTTCAAAAATTCATAACTTTTATTCTGTAACTCCAAATCAGACAAATTATATATGAAAAATGATCAGAAAAATCCAATCTATCCATCTGTACTATTTTCATGCATGACCAAACAAGTTAAATTGATGTTTTAAGCAGAACAAGGAAAAGCACTTTAAAGGGCCATATTTGAGTTTGAAATTTGAATCTTTGATTCAAATTTGTTCAAACCCTTCTGGTTTTAGTTGCATTAGCCCAACACACTCATATTGCCATGTTTCATGCATGCATCATATTGTTGCACATTGTTTGGTGATAGTTGTGTATCGGTGTTCTTTGCGGCAGGTTCTGCCTCCGAGGAGTACCGTGATTACCCTAACGAAGAACCGTATCAGTGCATCGAACCATCAGGCAAGCAACCAACCATTTGATCATATCGATACAATCCCATGTTCTCGCTCCTACTCTCTTTTACCGCATTAAGACAACGCGTTTCAAACTGCTGTGTGCTACGGTAGTTGAACCCATTTCCTCTGCATGACCTGTCATTGCCACAGTAACTAGATGAAACCCACTAGCATGTGTAGGAGTTGATTGAGCCATATGTATGTGTTGTTCCTACCTTGCTATGCCTGCTATGCTTAGAGTCGTGTCAGGTCTAGTTCATCTGGGTGATGGCTAGAGTGAAATGATTATGTCGGTAATGAGAGTGGTGTGGTGAACACGATTTGGTAAAGGTATCGATGAGAGGCCATGTAGGAGTACATGGTGGGTTGTTTCATTGAAGCCGACCTTAAGCACTGAGATCTGTATGTGTGATTTAAGATACAGCTACTACCATGCATTGGGACCTGAAATATGACCCCGCTCGACTTCTTATTCACCCTAGCTCTCTGTCCAGGAGTTGCAAGTAGTTTCTGGTGTTTGTAGTCTACTGGAGGCCGTGGACAGCGCTGACCGTAGGGGTGGGCTGTGATGCGGTAGGTACGTGGCCGGGTGTACCGAATACCCGTTAGGTATCTCGGGAACCCTGTTCACATCGTTCGGGGACGTATGGGAAACCTCGGCCGGACTCCCTGCGGATGGAACCTGGATAGGCGATAAACCTGGACTAGAGGCTTAAGTGTTTAGGTAGGTCGTGGTCTACACCCACGTCGGCTTTCGCTTGAAGTCTGTCAAGCACATGTCGTGTGCAGACGCTAAGTGGTGGAAACATGTATGAAGAAGAACACCCCTGCAGGGTTATCATAATCTATTCGAATAGCCGCGTCCGCGGTAAAGGACTACTTGGTTGCCTATACAGTTCATAGACAAGTAAATGGACACTGCTAAAAGCCTCAAGATAAGTGTGAGTGCCGAGGATGGCTCTTCCGTAGGAAGACGGAGGTGGATCCTCGGTAGTGTATTGAAGTGGTGAGTAGTGGACTCGTGTGCGCAAAACCATTTCAAGTTGAAGTATCGTAGGATAGTCTAGCCAAGAGTCAAAGCTGGCTTGCTGCAATAACTCCACCAACCCTTCTTGATACTATGCATGTATGTAGGATCTGATGTAAGTCTTGCTGAGTACCTTTGTACTCATGTTGCTATAATCTACATTTTTGCAGAAGACGCTGCAACCCCTTCTGATGGGTTCTATGTAGACGTTGACATCAACGAGTAGGCTAAAGGCCCAGGTGGTGACCCTGAGCTTGTGAAGGACCACGTAGTATAGCTAGGCTTTCCAAGCCTCTTTTATTTTGCTAGTTGTCTGTACTCAGACAAGTTACTTCCGCTGCTGGTTTGTATGACTGTATGACTTGTATGTTGGGTCGTGAGACCCGTACCTTTGTGTATGTTATGTATGGCTCCCTGAGCCTTAAATAAAGTACTTGTGTCGTAGAGTCATGTTGTGATGCTTCGTTGTATTTGCACATATCGAGCATATTGTGTGTATGATTGAAATGCTTGGTATGTGTGGGATCTGGCTATCTAGTTGTTTATCTTTAGTAGCCTCTCTTACCGGGAAATGTCTCCTAGTGTTACCGCTGAGCCATGGTAGCTTGCTACTGCTCTGGAACACTTAGGCTGGCCGGCATGTGTCCTTCTTCGTTCCTGTGTCTGTCCCTTCGGGGAAATGTCACGCTTTGAGTACCGGAGTCCTGTTAGCCCGCTACAGCCCGGTTTACCGGAGTCCTGCTAGCCCAGTGCTACAGCCTGGACCCACTTGCTGATGACCGACACGTTCGAAGCTGGGTCATGGATGCCTGTCCTGTAAGTCTGTGCCACTTTGGGTTTACGACTAGTCATGTCAGCCCGGGCTCCTTATCATATGGATGCTAGCGACACTATCATATATGTGAGCCAAAAGGCGCAAACGGTCCCGGGCAAAGGTAAGGCGACACCCGTGGGGATACCGTGCGTGAGGCCGCAAAGTGATATGAGGTGTTACCGGCTAGATCGATGTGACATCGAGTCGGGGTCCTGACAGCGTTGGCATTAGAGCCGGACTGCCTGTAGGTTCTCCAAGCCAAACTGGTCGATGTTGAGTCTAGAAATTCTTTAGTTATATGTAGGGGCATTGTTTGTGGGTTGGAACGTAAGGCTCTTTTTACTCCTTTATCTTATGACATTCTGATCTGAGTCAGTCCATTCTTCCACCGGGGGTTAAGGAATTAGGATCTATTCTCTCTATCAGGATCACGTGTTACTAATCAGTAGTACCTTATAAGTTTGATGGATACAAGCCTAGTTCAGTTCTACTACCACATTATGTTGTTAGAATGGATTCAGAACTTTGATATGATGATGTTGAGTGTGTACGAAATCCTTTGTCAAATGTCTCAAAATCCTTCTTGAGCATTTACAGCTGTTATGCTGCCGAAATTTTGCTAGAAATTCTAATGCCTTTGCATTATGATTGTGCTTTCAGATGGCCACTCGCGACCTCAATCAAGTGGTTCGCCTGACTCGATGCCTAGATGTGCCCGGCCATACTGCCAAGTTGGTCAGGGTAATGACTGAGGCTGGATACCGCTGGTATCCTGAGTACACGGTCGAAGAGCAATTTCGAGACTTTAATCAAAGCCAGTATCTCTGCACTGTCAGGATATTTCCATCTTATCCTGGATCCACCGAGCCCCTTCACTGCTCCTATGGACTCGGGGTTACTATTGAGATGGCTGTGCAGGACGCCGCCTACTCTATGATGACCATTATGCGAGTCAGATCTGGTCTATTTCGGGACTCTGACTTCCGGTATATGCCAGGATCACTTCCGGGAGCACAAGGGTATCTCCAGGCTATCTATGCTGACCCCACCCAGGAGGATTCACGGACTCGCACCACTGCTGAGATGCTCGAGGATAAGGACCGTGAAAATCGGGCCTTGAGGTTAGAGCTCTTCAATACCCGTGCTGACCACTGGGCTACTTTGACTCGGTTTGCACCGGCAGTGCAAGCTGGATATTCAGATATGCGTGATCTCTATCCTGTGAGATCTGCTCTGCCAGACGTGATGGGTTGGTGTGATGTAGGAGGCATCACCCCACCTCGCGGTCCCCGCAGGCCACCGTCTGTTGGTCCAAGGCCTCATCATAGCCCCTATAGTCCACAAGCTCCGCGAGATCGTCTGTTTCCGGATGATCATGTTGAGCTTCCAGGCTATGGAGGTGACTTCTACGAGGACTACTACGGATCGGTCTGAGTTAGTGGTAGTATCACTAGTTCGCACTAGCTGTGTCGTCTATCGTCCCGCGTGACTCGTGGGATATGACCTAATTTGTACTCTTTCCGGAGGTGTAGAAAAATAATGTATAGGAGCTTGGGATGCCTTCGATGAGATGTAATCCTTTTCTCACCGTAATAGTACTTTGTTTGGTCTTGTACTAAACCCTGTATGGTGTGTATGACGATGGAATAAAAGAAGCAGTTTCTGTATCTACCATGTCATACGGATGATCATCTTGCATTCCGAGTTATTCCTTACATTTTGTATCCTATGTTGGAATTTTATCATCCTGACTAAATCATTGTCTTGTTTACCTAGGATGGTCAACACACGCGCTAACCCTGCTTCTCAAGAGCAGGCCGAAGGCAGTGAAGTCAGGGATGCAAATCTGCCTCATCCTCCTTCACTAGTCGAGGTTATGATGGAAGCTGAGAGAAACAAGCGGGAGACCAACCGTTTGTTGGAGCGTATTGAACAAAACACAGCACACCATCAGAGGACTAACGTGGTGTCACTCAGTGATTTTATCAAATTACATCCACCCACGTTCCACCACTCCGTCGAGCCTCTCGACGCCGATGACTGGCTTCGCAGTATCTCTCACAAACTGCGTTCCGCGCTGGTAGCGGAGGCTGACAAGGTCACCTTTGCAGCATATCATCTTGAAGGCCCCACCAGTCTATGGTGGGAGAATTATGGAGCTATGCGCCCAGCGGGCCATGTCACTACTTGGGCTGAATTCAGTGAGGCTTTCCGTGAACATCACATTCCGGAGGGTCTCATGGACCGTAAACGTGAGGAATTTTGCAGTTTCACCCAAGGCCGACTTTCTGTGGATGTTTACAGCAGGGAGTTTGGTAACCTCGCACGATATGCAACTGAGGAAGTGTCTACTGATGCCAAGAAGCAAGCAAGGTTCCGTAAGGGCCTTAGTCCTGAGCTTCGCCGCGACCTCCGTCTGCATGAGTGCACATCTTTTCAGAAACTTGTTAACAAATCCATCAGTGCTAAAACTGGTCAGACTGACTATGACGCAACACGCAAGCATGGCCGTGACATGGGTTCCTCATCCGGTGCTGGTCCTTAGAAGCGCCGCGTGTGGGTACCCAACACCGCCCTGCCACCCAGGTTCACACCGAGGCCATCTTTCCAGACGCCTCGCCCTGTTCAACAGTCTGCTCCAGCCAAGCCCTATGGGGGTCCAACCAACAATGCTCCTCCACGTACCAGTTCCGTGACTTGTTTCAAGTGTGGGGAATCTGGCCACTATATGCGTGAGTGCCCCCAGACCAACCCCAACCAGTCTGCTAAAGCTGTTGGCCGTGGCAAGCCGACAGGGAAAGTGTTCCACGCCAACCGGTCACCGCTTCACGTGGCCATGTCAACTGTATCTCTGCCGAAGAAGCTCAAGAGGATCCCAACGTCGTTCTCGGTACGCTCCTTGTTAATTGCCACCCGGCATCTGTTCTTTTCGATACAGGAGCCTCCCATTCATTTATATCTGAAAACTATGCTCGTTTGCATAACACTGCATTCTGTGACATGCCATCCACTATGGAAATTTCTACTCCTGGTTCTAGATGGCAGACCTCTAGGGTAAGTTATGGAAATGAAATCCAAGTCGACAGACTTGTTTTCCTTGCATCGTTGATAGCCCTTAAATTTTCAGATATTAATATCATTTTGGGTATGGACTGGATGTCAGCTCATCATGCCAAAATTGATTGCTTCTCTAGGACTGTTCAACTCACTCACCCTTCGGGCAAGATAGTCAACGTCTTGACCCGAATAGCCAAGCGACAATTATATTCTCTTAACGCCAGCCCTTTGCCAGACCTTGAGGATGTTCCGGTAGTCCGTGACTTTTCGGATGTCTTCCCAGAGGAATTGCCAGGTGTTCCACCTGACAGGGATGTTGAGTTCGTAATAGACCTCATTCCAGGAACCGTTCCGATTGCTAGAAGACCCTATAAGATGGCACCCCTAGAGCTAGCCGAGCTTAAGAAACAACTCGATGAGTCCTTGAAAAAGGGTTTCATCCGACCTAGTTCATCTCCGTGGGCTTGCCCCGTCCTATTCGTCAAGAAGAAGGATGGTACGGACCGGATGGTTGTAGATTACCGACCTGTCAATTTGGTCACAATCAAGAACAAATATCCACTTCCCAGGATCAACGACCTGTATGATCAGCTCGGTGGATCCTCAGTCTTCTCCAAGATGGATTTGAGGTTGGGCTACCATCAAATCAAAATCAGAAACGGGGACATTCCTAAAACGGCCTTTGTTACTCGTTATGGCCAATACGAGTACACCGTCATGTCCTTCGGATTAACCAACGCTCCAGCCACCTTTTCTCGGTTAATGAACTCAATCTTCATGTAGTATTTGGATAAATTCGTCGTAGTTTATCTCGATGATATACTCATCTACTCCAAGAACAAGGAAGAACATGCCGAACATCTAAGGCTAGTGTTGAAGAAACTTCGAGAGCACCGCCTTTATGCCAAGTTTTCCAAATGTGAATTTTGGTTGTCAGAAGTGACCTATCCGGGTCATGTAATATCTGGTAAAGGTATTGCTGTTAACCCTGAGCGAGTTCAAGCCGTCCTTAATTGGACTCCACCTGAATCGGTCAAGCAAGTTCGGAGTTTTCTAGGCTTAGCGAGCTATTGTCGTCGCTTTGTCGAGAACTTCTCCAAGGTTGCTAAACCTCTAACCGAACTCCTCAAGAAAGATAAGAAGTTCGAATGGACTCCACAGTGTGAGCACAGCTTTCAGGAACTGAAAAGACGCCTGACCTCTGCTCCCGTACTGGTACCGCCAGACTTCTCCAAGGACTTTGTTATCTACTGCGACGCCTCGCGACAAGGACTAGGTTGCATTCTCATGCAAGATCGACACGTAATTTCCTACGCTTCACGGCAATTGCACCCACATGAGGAGAATTATCCTACTCATGATCTAGAGCTTGCAGCCGTAGTCTATGCACTTAAGACCTGGCGACATTACCTCCTCGGTAATCGTTGCGAAATATTCACTGATCACCAAAGTCTGAAGTACATTTTCACCCAACCGGATTTGAATCTCAGGCAAAGACGATGGGTTGCATTGATCACATACTTCGACTTAGGAATAACCTACACCCCAGGGAAAGCCAACGTCATGGCTGATGCGCTAAGTCATAAATCTTATTGTAACAACCTGATGTTACAACAAAGTCAACCTCTTCTCCATGAGGAATTTCGGAAGCTTAACCTTCACATTGTACCTCAAGGTTTTCTTTCCACCTTGGTAGCAAAACCTACTCTTACGGATCAAATCATCGCTGCCCAAAAGCGAGATAAGGGAATATCTAAAATCAAAGAGAACATTGCTAGCGGAGGTTCTAGTTGTTTCTCCACAAATGATCATGGTGTTGTGTACTTTGAGGACCGTCTAGTGGTTCCCAAGAACCAGCATCTACGGCAGTTGATCCTTAAGGAGGCTCATGAATCTCCTCTCACTATTCATCCCGGTAGTACTAAGATGTATCAGGACCTACGCCAGAGGTTCTGGTGGACTAGGATGAAGAGAGAAATTGCTCAGTATATTGCTAATTGCGGCGTCTGTCGTCGTGTAAAAGCAGAGCATCAACGGCCTGCTGGCACCCTTCAACCCTTAGCTATTCCTGAATGGAAATGGGATAAAATTGGTATGGATTTCATTACCGGTTTTCCCAGGACCAAGAGAGGGAATAATGCTATTTTCGTCGTGGTCGATCGTCTTTCCAAAGTAGCCCATTTCTTACCTGTTCGTGAGAGTATAACCGCTAGTCAGCTGGCAGACTTATACATCTCCCGAATAGTGTCCCTCCATGGTGTTCCTTTGGAAATCAACTCGGATCGAGGAAGTCTTTTCACCTCTCGATTTTGGGAAAGTTTCCAAAATGCTATGGGGACCCGTCTCTCCTTTAGCACCGCTTTCCACCCTCAGTCGAGTGGTCAAGTGGAACGCGTCAACCAGATTCTAGAAGACATGCTTCGAGCCTCTGTTATCTCTTTCGAAATGGATTGGGAGAAGTGCCTTCCATTTGCCGAATTCGCTTACAACAACAGCTATCAATCTAGCTTGGGTAAAGCCCCTTTTGAAGTTCTCTATGGACGACGGTGTCGAACACCCCTTAACTGGTCAGAGACCGGGGAAAGACAATTCTTTGGCCCGGACATCATTCAGGAAGCAGAAGAACAAGTTCGTATCGTTCGTGAAAAGTTGAAAACAGCCCAATCTCGTCAAAAGAGTGAATATGACCGAAAACATAAGGCTATGACTTTCGAGGTTGACGAGAAGGCTTATCTTCGGGTCACCCCTCTGAAGGGAATCCATCGTTTCGTTATCAAAGGCAAATTGGCTCCTCGTTACATTGGACCTTTTCACATTCTCGCCAAACGAGGAGAAGTTGCCTACCAGTTGGAACTACCTCCGCACCTCTCCAGAGTCCACGATGTCTTCCACGTTTCTCAACTCAGGCGTTGCTTCTCGGATCCTATCCGTGAAGTGGACCACGAAACGCTTGATCTCCAAGATAATCTTACATATCGAGAGTACCCCATTCGTATCCTCGATCAGGCCGAACGTACCACTCGACGTCATAATATCAAGTTTCTCAAGGTTCAATGGTCGCACCATTCTGAGGATGAAGCAACTTGGGAAAGGGAGGATCGTCTTCGACTTGAGTATCCCGCCTTCTTCCCGGAGGAACCCAAATCTCGGGACGAGATTCTTTTGAGTGGGGGTGAGTTGTCACACCCTAGCTAGTCATGCATCAGAGTGTGTGCATCATGTTTAAAATTCCATTTAATTTGAAATGGGGATTTGTGAAACCCTCAGAATCATTTCTGAAAAATGACCAAATAAAAATTTCTCCAAAAGGGTCCAAGCAAATGCTCATGTTGCTCTCTGAAAATATTGGGCAGAGATAAAAATCAAACCAATATTTTTAAGAGCTCATAGGTATTTATTTTGGGCATTTGGAATTAATGCATAAATATTTGCATTGGAAATATATTAACTATATATATTAATATATGTCCAAATATTATGCTATTTATAAAGGAGCTCTGGAATAATATATCTAGCTCCTGCAAAAATTGGCATAAGGTTATAAAATGATTTAATATTTTATTTAAATCAAAACAAATGTCAGAAATTAGAAAAACAGAAATAAATAAAAGGGAGAAGCTTACCTGGGCTCCTCCCTGTGCAGCCCAGCCAGCTGGCCGGCCCAGCCAGCAGGCGCCCAGCCCGCCTCCCTCCTCTGTCGTCTTCGTCCTCGACAGAGGGAGGGGAGTGTGGCCGGCGCGCGCGCGCGCCACCGCGCCACGCCACCTGCTCGCCTGCCGCCGCTCGCGAGCTCGCCGTCGTCGGTACCGGCCACCTCAGGCACGGCCACCACCACCGTTCGACGCGCGGGAGCAAGGGCTCTCCAACGAGCCCAAGCACGGCCTCGCCAGTGCCCTGTAGCGCGTTTCCGCATCGCGCCGCCGTCTCGGGCCCCGCCGGCGTCATGTCGCCGGTGGGTTTGACCTGTCTGACCTGGGGTTTGACCCCCCCAGGGTCACTGACGCGTGGGCCCCGTCGGCCAGGTGGTCAGATTAGTGCTAATCACTGTTAGTCAACCCCCCTGACACTGACCAGTGGGCCCCAGCGCCACTAATTCCTAATTAGGATTAAATTAACCCTGTTAAACCCCCTGTCACTGACGTGTGGACCCCACACGTCAGGTTTGACCCCAGCCAGCCGCAGTTGACCACTTACGTCATGCTGACGTCATGCTGGCGCAATATATATATTTCTGGATTTAATTTAAATCAGGAAATTCCAGAATATTATTTAAACTTCAAAAATTCATAACTTTTATTCTGTAACTCCAAATCAGACAAATTATATATGAAAAATGATCAGAAAAATCCAATCTATCCATCTGTACTATTTTCATGCATGATCAAACAAGTTAAATTGATGTTTTAAGCAGAACAAGGAAAAGCACTTTAAAGGGCCATATTTGAGTTTGCAATTTGAATCTTTGATTCAAATTTGTTCAAACCCTTCTGGTTTTAGTTGCATTAGCCCAACACACTCATATTGCCATGTTTCATGCATGCATCATATTGTTGCACATTGTTTGGTGATAGTTGTGTATCAGTGTTCTTTGCGGCAGGTTCTGCCTCCGAGGAGTACCGTGATTACCCTAACGAAGAACCGTATCAGTGCATCGAACCATTAGGCAAGCAACCAACCATTTGATCATATCGATACAATCCCATGTTCTCGCTCCTGCTCTCTTTTACTGCATTAAGACAACGCGTTTCAAACTGCTGTGTGCTACGGTAGTTGAACCCATTTCCTCTGCATGATCTGTCATTGCCACAGTAACTAGATGAAACCCACTAGCATGTGTAGGAGTTGATTGAGCCATATGTATGTGTTGTTCCTACCTTTCTATGCCTGCTATGCTTAGAGTCGTGTCAGGTCTAGTTCATCTGGGTGATGGCTAGAGTGAAATGATTATGTCGGTAATGAGAGTGGTGTGGTGAACACAATTTGGTAAAGGTATCGATGAGAGGCCATGTAGGAGTACATGGTGGGTTGTTTCATTGAAGCCGACCTTAAGCACTAAGATCTGTATGTGTGATTTAAGATACAACTACTACCATGCATTGGGCCCTGAAATATGACCCCGCTCGACTTCTTATTCACCCTAGCTCTCTGTCCAGGAGTTGCAAGTAGTTTCTGGTGTTTGTAGTCTACTGGAGGCCGTGGACAGCGCTGACCGTAGGGGTGGGCTGTGATGCGGTAGGTACGTGGCCGGGTGTACCGAATACCCGTTAGGTATCTCGGGAACCCTGTTCACATCATTCGGGGCCGTATGGGAAACCTCGGCCGGACTCCCTGCGGATGGAACCTGGATAGGCGATAAACCTGGACTAGAGGCTTAAGTGTTTAGGTAGGTCGTGGTCTACACCCACGTCGGCTTTCGCTTGAAGTCTGCCGAGCACATGTCGTGTGCAGACGCTAAGTGGTGGAAACATGTATGAAGAAGTACACCCCTACAGGGTTATCATAATCTATTCGAATAGCCGCGTCCGCGGTAAAGGACTACTTGGTTGCCTATACAGTTCATAGACAAGTAAATGGACACTGCTAAAAGCCTCAAGATAAGTGTGAGTGCCGAGGATGGCTCTTCCGTAGGAAGACGGAGGTGGATCCTCGGTAGTGTATTGAAGTGGTGAGTAGTGGACTCGTGTGCGCAAAACCATTTCAAGTTGAAGTATCGTAGGATAGTCTAGCCAAGAGTCAAAGCTGGCTTGCTGCAATAACTCCACCAACCCTTCTTGATACTATGCATGTATGTAGGATCTGATGTAAGTCTTGCTGAGTACCTTTGTACTCATGTTGCTATAATCTACATTTTTACAGAAGACGCTGCAACCCCTTCTGATGGGTTCTATGTAGACGTTGACATCAACGGGTAGGCTAAAGGCCCAGGTGGTGACCCTGAGCTTGTGAAGGACCACGTAGTATAGCTAGGCTTTCCAAGCCTCTTTTATTTTACTAGTTGTCTGTACTCAGACAAGTTACTTCCGCTGCTGGTTTGTATGACTGTATGACTTGTATGTTGGGTCGTGAGACCCGTACCTTTGTGTATGTTATGTATGGCTCCCTGAGCCTTAAATAAAGTACTTGTGTCGTAGAGTCATGTTGTGATGCTTCGTTGTATTTGCACATATCGAGCATATTGTGTGTATGATTGAAATGCTTGGTATGTGTGGGATCTGGCTATCTAGTTGTTTATCTTTAGTAGCCTCTCTTACCGGGAAATGTCTCCTAGTGTTACCGCTGAGCCATGGTAGCTTGCTACTGCTCTGGAACACTTAGGCTGGCCGGCATGTGTCCTTCTTCGTTCCTGTGTCTGTCCCTTCGGGGAAATGTCACGCTTTGAGTACCGGAGTCCTGTTAGCCCGCTACAGCCCGGTTTACCGGAGTCCTGCTAGCCCAGTGCTACAGCCTGGACCCACTTGCTGATGACCGACACGTTCGAAGCTGGGTCATGGATGCCTGTCCTGTAAGTCTGTGCCACTTTGGGTTTACGACTAGTCATGTCAGCCCGGGCTCCTTATCATATGGATGCTAGCGACACTATCATATACGTGAGCCAAAAGGCGCAAACGGTCCCGGGCAAAGGTAAGGCGACACCCGTGGGGATACCGTGCGTGAGGCCGCAAAGTGATATGAGGTGTTACCGGCTAGATCGATGTGACATCGAGTCGGGGTCCTGACACGGCGGGTCTCCTCCTCCGACTTACGTGAGTCTTTGTGCTCTCGAACATCGATAAGGTAGTATCACCCGTTGTTCAAGTTCTTGCAGACCACAAAGGACCCTTCCCAAGGTGGGGATAACTTGTGTGCATCAGTTTGATCCTGGATGAGCCGGAGCACCAAATCACCTTCCTGAAAGGTTCTGAACCTAACCCGGCGGCAGTGATAGCGGCGCAGGTCCTGTTGGTAAATCACCGAGCGAGCTGCTGCCAAGTCCTGCTTTTCATCTAACAAGTCAAGTGCATCCTGACGCGTTTGTTCATTGTTCGCCTCAACATAAGCCGCCACACGGGGTGAGTCATGATGGATGTCACTAGGGAGAACCGCCTCAACTCCTTAAACCATGAAGAAGTGCGTATAACCCGTAGACCTGTTAGGAGTAGTATTGATGCTCCATATCACTGAGGGTAACTCCTCAACACAACAACCCGGTGTCCGTTGCAAAGGGACCAAAAGTTGGGGCTTGATGCCTTTGAAGATTTCCTGATTGGCTCTCTCGGCTTGACCATTGGATTGGGGTGAGCCACTGATGACACATCAAGCCAAATATGCTCACGTTGAAAAAATTCTTCCATGGCGCATTTAGAAAGATTAGTACCATTGTCAGTTATAATGCTGTGTGGAAAGCCAAAGAGAAATATCACTTTCTTCATGAACTGAACCCCGTGGCTGCATCACACTTACTAACTGGCTCTGCCTCAACCCACTTTGTAAATTTGTCAACCGCTACCAAGAGGTGGGTCTTTTTATCATTGGACCTTTTGAAAGGCCCAACCATGTCAAGCCCCCAGACTGCAAACGGCCATGTAATTGGAATCATCCTCAACTCTTGAGCCGGCATGTGAGCACGTCTTGAGAACTTCTGAAAACCGTCACCTTTAATGACCAGGTCCTCTGCATCAGCATGAGCCGTCAGCCAATAAATCCATGATGGAAAGCCTTGGCCACAAGGGATTTTGACCCGGCATGATGGCCACAATCCCCATCAAGAATCTCATGTATAATTTCTTGGCCTTCTCCAGGAGAGACACAATGCTGAAACGCCTCAGTGACACTGCGATGATGCAACTCGCCATTGGCAATTGTCATTGACTTAGACGGCTGGGTTATCTGCCTGGCCAAGGTTTCATCATCAGGAAACTCGCCCCGGGTCATGTAAGCCAAGTATGGCACTGTCCAATCTGGGATGACGTGAAGAGCAGCCACCAATTGTGCTTCTGGGTCAGGAACAGCCAAGTCTTCCTCTGTAGGTAACTTGACAGAAGGGTTATGCAGAATATCCAAGAAAGTATTAGGCGGCATCAGCTTACGCTGAGAGCCCAGCCGGCTTAAGGCATCACCCGCCTCATTCTTTCTGTGGTCAATGTGCTACACTTGGTAATGCTTGAAATGTCCAGCAATGGCGACAACATCACGGCGATAGGCCACCATGAGAGGATCCTTGGAATCCCACTTGCGTGCTACTTCTTGAGCCACCAAATCTGAGTCGCCAAAACACCTTACCAGCTTAAGCTCATCTCCTTAGCCATCCGAAGACCATGGAGTAAGTCCTCATACTTAGTTGAATTGTTAGTACAGGGAAACATCAACCGTAGCAGATCACAAAATTTGTCACCTCAACGGGAAGCTAAAACAACTCCAGCCCCCGAGCCCTCCAATTGCCTGGACCCGTCAAAGTGAATAGTCCAATACGTATTGTCTGGATTCTCTTCAGGAATCTGTAGTTCTGTCCAATCCTTGATGAAGTCCACCAGTGCTGGAGACTTGATAACAGTGCGTGGTACATACTTTAAACCATGAGCCCAAGTTCAATGGCCCACTTGGCGACTCGTCATGTGGCCTCTCTGTTTTGGATGATATCTCCTAAAGGAGCAGAACTGACCACAGTGATGGGATGGCCCTGGAAATATTGCTTAAGCTTCCGGCTTGCCATGAATACCCCATAACGAGTTTCTGCCAATGTGGATACCTTTGCTTGGACTCAATAAGCACCTCACTAATATAATAAACTGGTTGTTGAACCGGATGCTCTTTGCCAGCCTCCTTGCGCTCCACCATGATAGCCACATTGACAGCCCGCATGTTAGCAACCACATATAATAATAATGGTTCCTTATCAATGGGAGCAGCAAGGACCGGCGGCTCAGCTAACTGTCTCTTCAAATCTTCAAAGGTAGTGTTAGCAGCATCACTCCAGACGAAGTTATCTGTTTTCTTCGTCATTTGATACAGTGGTATAGCCTTCTCACCTAACTGGCTTATGAACCGGTTTAGAGCAGCGATACGACCCGCCAAACGCTGAACATCATTGATGCACGCCGGCTTAGACAGAGAGGTGATTGCCTTGATCTTCTCCGGGTTAGCCTCGATGCCCCTGTTTGAAACCCAAAAACCAAACAGTTTGCCTGCAGGCACGCCAAAAACACACTTTGCCGGGTTAAGCATCATCTTGTAGACCCGAAGATTGTCAAAGGTCTCCTTCAGATCATCTATCAAGGTCTCCTTCTCTCTGGATTTCACCACAATGTCGTCCACATAAGCATGAACATTGTGCCCAATCTGATTATGAAGACAATTCTGCACACACCGCTGGTAAGTTGCCTGGGCACTCTTGAGGCCAAAAGGCATAGACACATAGCAGAAGGCTCCAAACGGAGTAATGAACGTCGTCTTCTCCTGGTCCTTAACTGACATCTTGATCTGATGATAACCAGAGTAAGCATCCAAAAAGCTCAAACGCTCACAACCCGCCATAGCATCAATAATTTGATCAATACGAGGGAGAGCGAAAGGATCAGCCGGACAAGCTTTGTTTAAGTCCGTATAATCCACACACATATGCCAAGTGTCGTTCTTCTTAAGAACAAGCACCGGGCTACCCAACCACTATGGATGAAAAACTTCAACAATGAACCCGGCCGCCAAGAGTCGGGATACTTCCTCACCAATGACCTTACGCCTCTCCTCATTGAACCGCCGAAGAAACTGCTTGACCGGCATAAATTTTGGATCAATATTAAGAGTGTGCTCAGCGAGTTCTCTCGGTACACCTGGCATGTCAGAAGGTTTCCATGCAAAGATGTCCCGGTTCTCATGGATGAACTCGATGAGCGCGGTTTCCTATTTGGGATCCAGATTGGCAATGATACTGAACTGCTTAGATGAGTCGCCTAGAACAAAATCAAAAAGCTTAGTATCATCAGCCGACTTAAACTTCATTACGGCTCATGCTCTGTGGTTGGATTTTTCAAAGACGTCATATCTGCTGGGTCAACATTGTCCTTGTAGAACTTCAACTCTTCTGTCGCACAAACAGATTCAGCATAAGCGGCATCGCCTTCCTCACATTCCAAGGCTATCTTCCGGCTGCCATGCACTGTTATGGTGCCTTTATGACCCGACATCATGAGCTGCAAATAAACATAACACGGCCTTGCCATGAATTTGGCAAAAGCCGGCCGCCCAAAGAGGAAATGATACAGGCTCTTGATTTTGACCACCTCAAAGGTTAACTTCTCAGCCCTGGAATCATGTTCATCTCCAAAGGCTACTTCCAGCTCAATCTTACCCACTGGGTATGCCGACTTACCAGGAACCACTCCATGAAAAATAGTATTGGAAGTCTTGAGATTTTTGTCAGTCAAACCCATGCGGCGAAAGGTCTCATAATAGAGGATGTTAATGTTGTTGCCTCCATCCATCAGTACTTTAGTGAACTTGTATCCACCAACCTGAGGTGCTACCACCAAGGCCAAGTGACCCGGATTATCAACCCGGGGAGGGTGATCTTCTCTACTCCATAGAATAGGCTGCTCAGACCATCTCAAATAACGAGGAACTGTTGGCTCAACATCGTCCACAGCCCTCTTATGAAGCTTCTTGTATCATTTACACAAACTAGTGGTGAACACATGATATTGTCCACTATTCAACTGCTTTGGATGGCTTTGATATCGACCCTGTTGCTGCTGCTGCTGACCATCCTGGCCAGATTGCTGGTTATAACCACCTTGATTACCCTGAGAATTGGAATTTGTACCACCGCCCGGGCCATGAAAACCGCCTCCACCTGAGCCGCTGCCCTACCCATGATTACCGTCGAACATGTTTGAATTCTTGAAAGCCTTCATGATCGCACAGTCCTTCCATAGTTGAGTGGTCGGCTTCTGCTGAGTATCATGCCTTGGACAGGGCTCATTCAATAACTGCTCAAGCGTGGGGCTTGACCCGTCGGACCGAGGAGCGGTCACCCCTTACGTCATTGATTGTTGCCCTGCGCATTGGTGTTACCCACAAACTCCAAGCTACCATCAACCTTGCGTCTATTATTACCTCCTTGATTTGCCGGGTTATGCTGAGGGCCCTTGCCGTTGCCATTCTTTTTTCCCTTCCCTGTCTTTTCATCATCAAACTCAGGATCCTTGGTACTGTCAGAGTCGGCGTACTTGACCAGAGCCGCCATCAGGGTACCCATATCATTACAATCGCGCTTGAGCCGCCCTAGCTTCATCTTTAGAGGCAAAAAACGCCAGTTTTTTCTCCAACATTAAGACTACAGAGCCGACATCCATCTTATCACACGAATGTATTATGGCTTTGACCCGGCGCACCCAATGGGTCGTGGACTCACCTTCCTCCAGCTTGCAATTAGTCAAATCCACAATTGACATAGGCTACTTACATGTATCTTTGAAGTTCTGAATGAACCGGGCTTTTAGCTCTGCCCATGACCCAATGGAATTAGGGGGTAGCCCCTTCAACCAAGTGAGGGCAGCCCCATCCAACATCATGGTGAAGTACTTAGCCATCACAGCGTCACTGACCTCCAGTAACTCCATAGCCATCACATAGCTTTCAATACATGCCCCAGGCTGTAAGTCGGCCATATAAATAGGCACCTTCCTAGGTCCTTTGAAGTATTTGGGAAAACGCTCGTTACTTAGAGCCCACACCAGACAGGGGACACCTCCGGTCCTGGTGGCCACGTCTGCCTCAATAGAAGTCGTCGGATAAACCGGAAAAGGTTGGCAAGCCGTCAGCTGAGCCGCCTACTCAGCCGCCTGCTGAACAGCCCGCTCAGCCTCTTGACGTATTCTGTCTTGAACCACCAAGTTAAAGGCTCCATTGCGCACCGGGTCATGCCCGCCTTGCTGGTTACGGCACCGGGCGTTGCTTGAAATGGCCGCTGAGTCCATGTGCCTGCTATAACTCGGGCTCCAGCTTGGACGAGGGGTTGAATGAATCCTGTCCCGACTATATGAGTATGCCTCCTATTGTTCTAAAGCCGTCTGAAGAAGTTCTCTGACCCTGCGGGTTTCAACCGCCATCGGAGAGTTACCCTCCACCGGGAGAGACGCCAGTCATGCCGCCACAGCGATCATGTTCTCCAACAGGTTAGAATAATGACCAGGTGGTGTTGGTACATATTGAGCTGGAGCAGTGTTCATACGGGGAGGCCCCATGACCTTTGGTTGAACCGGCGTTCCAGCCCCGGGTGCCGCAACCCGGTCTATCTCCGGCGGGTTACTGGGCCCTGCACTAGGTGTATGGAAGAGGTTTCGGGGATCATAAACCGGAGGGAGCCGAGACTAAGTCTTCTGGTATCTTCTCCTCATCACGTCATTGGACGCGTTCTGATCCATCGTGAGCCGGAAAGTCTGCGCCTGAATCCGATGAGCCTGAGCATCCAGAGCCGCCCACTCTGCGATCATCCTGACATCTTCCGCAGCCAGGTCTTCCTTAGCCTGCACTATATCTAATTTTAATTGCGCCACTTCCGCATCATGTTGAGCTTGATCCGCCGGGTTGACCGTGGCGGTTAACAGAGCGGTCATCTTATTCGTGAGATCCTTCGGCACCTGAGCCGGTGAGCGCACAGGGCCTCCTGCCCCGGCTGCTGCTGACCCAGAGGTTATTGCTGCCGAAGTTGTGGAGTCTTAAATAGGTTGCATGTCGGCCATGAAGATTCCGACCCTGCTCGATGGCTCAAGGAGATCCAGAATACTGCTGCCATCGGAACAGCCCCCAAGCCCGCCGTCTTGTAGTTGATACAACGAATCTGTCTCGCCTGTGGATGACTCACCATCAGAATAGATGGCTGTCTCACCACCAGATACAGATCCTTCAGAAAGTCCTCCTTGGATGCATCCCACGAAGGCTCGCTTCACGGCTGGCAAAGCCCGGGCGGGTCTCGCAAGCTGAGCCATCTCGACGAGGTTGGTGCAGATGTCCGACTTAGGGCCCGGATCACCGATCTTGCCGATGAAGACGTGAATTCCGCCGAAGGGGACCCGGTACCCGTACACAATTGAGCCGGCGTCGGGGCCCCAGCCTGCATCGTCGATGTAGAGCTTGCCGCGATGACTCTTGGTCATCCGGCCCACAGCGTATCCCTTGAGCCCTTCAAAGCTGCCCTTCGAGAACTCAAATCCACCGTACGCTGGACCCATGGTGGGTGCCAACTGTCGTGGAATTGTCACGTCAGATGTCCTAGTGAAAGGACTCAGTCGTGGAGCCATCGCAACTAGGAAGCTTAAAGGGGTTAATCGGGATAGAGGACACGGGGTTTATACTGGTTCGGCCCCTTATGGTGAAGGTAAAAGCCTACGATCTAGTTTTGAGTGGGATTGCTTATGACTCGATTACCAGGGAGCGGAATCGCTTGACCTAGCTTTTGATCTGATCTTACCCACCCTGAACCGCCACCAGGTCGCCCCTTTATATATAGAGGTCGACGCCCGGCGGCTCTCAGAGTCCCGGCCGTCTCATAACAGTGTCCGGCTCGGTCTCTAACTATTCTTTCCTTACAATACAAGTCATGTACATATGGAGATTTATCTCTACGGGCCTTAAGTCGCCTCTGGGCTTTGGGCCCTTACTGAACCGCCATCTTCAACCTTGGTCTAGGGCTTCAAGAATATTCATAGGTATAACCCGGCCCCTCCTGGGCGGGTCATATCAAATAGTTATGTCCCCAACAATTTAAACAAACAAACCCATGGGTATTGCAAAAGAAAAACTTTGAGTTAACATGACGAGAAACGAAAAGTTCAAGGATGAAACCATGGAAGGTTTAGAAAAGAAGTTATAAAAGGTTTGATGTTTATTGTAAAACTATGATTTCCCCCGTTACTAAAGAATAAACCAAGTAATTCAAATTGAAATTACAAAACAGTGAAGTTCAAATTTAGGTTTGTAATTTTAATAGAGCAATTCAAATTACAAAACAGTGAAGTTCAAATTGAAATAACGCAGTGGTTTGATGTTTATTACAAACCTAGGATTTTTCCTGTTACAAATGATTAACACCAAGAAGTCCAAATAAAAAACCAAGAAGTTCAATTTTTCAAAAGCGGAGTAGTTCAATGTATATGAAAAAGACAGGTTTTTCTCGTTACTAAAAAATAAACCAAGAAGTCCAATTTCAAAAAGGAGTATTTCGATATTTATTACAAAAACTTGATTTTTTTCATTACTAATGAATAAACTAAGAAGTTCAATTTGAAATAATCAAGAAGTTCGACATTTACTTAAAAAACACCAATTTTTGTGATTTCTAAAAATACACTAAGAGGTTCAAAAATTGAAATGGCAAAAAATGACGTTCGCCCTTCAATTGCGTGTAATTCGACAAACACACAAAAATGTGAGAGAAGTTCATAGTGAAAATGATGACAAGTTCAAGTACTGCAAGGAATGCATTTCACGTGAGAATAAAAGTATAGAAAAATAAAAGCTTAAAAAGTTTGTTGAAAGAAGTTCAAGTGCTCTGTCCGCGGAAGTTCAAAAATTCTTGCAAGAGAGGTTCACCTTGTATTTATATGTTCAAAAACATAAAAAGAAATTGTTTTTTGCGTTTTAAAATAATTCTCTCAATCCACAAGAATTTAGTTATTATTTGGGAGCAATTTTATTTCAAAAAGAAAGTAAAAATTAAAATTATAAAAATAGAAAAAGTTCATGTACTATATGGTGTGCATTTTGTATTTAAAAAGAATAAAAAAGAAAAGACTAAAAGTTTTGTTGTTATAATTTCAAGTCCTCGGTCGAAGAAAGTTAAAAAATTATTGTGAGACAGGTTTGTACAAAAGGAATATCATTTGTGTAACACTAGCGAATGGATGAGAAAATTACAAACAAAAATACGTCACAGAAGTTGAACGTGAAAACAACAGGAAGTTCAACCAGTACACCGAATGAATTCAGATGAAAAACTTTTAAAACCGTTGCGAGTATGAAAAAATGATCAACATGAACAAATTGCATGTTTATAGTAGCTTTCCATCTGGATATCACTTGCTCAATTCCAGTGAGTAGATGGAGAGCTATGTGAAAATGAAAGCACGTGAAAAACATATTGAAGTTGAGGTAGACATACCGATAAGTTCAAGTACTTCACGCGGTGCATTTTCAGAGAATCTGTTTCGTGACAATGGCAGAATGCATGATCTCGCCATTTTCGAAATTACTTGAAAACAGCTAGGAATTAGAGAAAACTATCCACATGAAAAAGTTTCACATTTTCCGTAGCTTTTCAACGGTATATTATTTGCCCCATTCCGATAAAGTTTGTAGAAATTACGGGAAATACTTTTTTAGTGATTTTCAAAATTGACATGAAACTGTAAAGAATTGGGAGAAACAATATATACCAAAAAGTTTCGCATTTGTTCAAGCTTTCCAACGCCATATCATTTGCTGCATTTGGACGTACAGTTTAAAAATAAGGTTGAAAATATGAATTTGGTGGAACTTGTACCGTTTTCTAAATTACTTTTAAACCTTTCAAAATTAGAAAAAACTTTGAACATGAAAAAGTAGTGCATTTTCATATGTTTTCCAACTCCATATCATTTGCCCCAATTGGATTAGCCGTTTAGAAATGACATCGAAATATGAACTCAGATGTTTGATTTACGAAATTTTACAATTTTCCAAATTACTCTTTAACCATAGGGAACTAGAGAAAACTATCAACATGTAGAAGAAGCGGTTTTGCAGCGGCTTTCGAACGCCATATTATTTGTCTCATTCCGATAAACGGTTTAGACATGCGATCGAAAATACGATTCACGTTTTTTGTATGAAGAAAGAACGATTTGCAAAACTGCTCTTAAACCGCTTACATTTTGCCGAAAATTCAACTTAGGTCATGATACTCATGTCCATAGCTTTCCAACGGTATATCGCAAGCCCCATTTGGACACTTTTTAAGTGAAGTTCAACCTAGTACTCGGGGAAGGTCAGGTTGGGTAACTAAGGCAGTAAAATTGCAACGGAGGCATGTTCATCACGACCCGAGAGCAAAATCCTCCAATTAGCGAGATTCCTATTCAAAACGGGCATTTAGTTGCTAAAAACCGTTTGCAGATTACACTTACATCACATAGAACACAGCTGACAAGAAAAATTCGCGCGGAGAGACACGGTTGAGAAGATAGCCTGAAGGTCGGGCTCCTACAAAGGGAAGTTCTGGTTGTCTAACTTAGGAAGTTCAGGTTGTGATCAGAATAATATTCCGATCCTAACGGGACAGAGCTATTCACGTCTCTCTCTATATATAAACACTATTCTGATCACGAGACAGAGCTATTCTGTTACCGGTAACAGAATATTATTCTGTTACCCCCGCGCCTATATAGAGACGCGATGCGTTTTCCCGAATCAGTAAAAGAAACAAAAACATCCCACCCTAATGGCCTAAAAAAACAAAAACGTACCCATCCTCTCCTCTCGACACTCCCTCCGCCTCTTCCTCCGTGTGCGCCGGCCGCCTTCCTCCCCACCGCGCCGGCCGCATCCCTCCCCACCGCACCGGCTGCCTTCCTCCCCACCGCGCCGACCGCGTCCGTCCCCACCGCACCGGCCGCCTTCCTCCCCACCGCACCGGCCGTGTCCCTCCCCACC
>NC_041385.1:99788845-99797929 GCF_002162155.2 Triticum dicoccoides
GCCTTCCTCCCCACCGCGACCGCCGTGCCCCTCCCCACTGCGCCGACCTCATTCCTTCCCACCGCGCCAACCACGTCCTTCCTCACCATGCCGGCAGCCTACCTTCCCTCCCCGCCTGCTTCGTCTTCCTCCCTCTACCAACGCCGCCGTCCTCCCTCCACCCTAGCGCCGCCCGCCTCCCTTCACCGGCTGCCCTGCCTTCCTACACCGACCACTAGCCACCGGAGGTGCGGATACTGCCTCAACCACCTGCTCCCACCCCCCGCTATGACCCCTCACCGTTGGGTCGCCGGATCCCATCCGTCGAGCGCCGGATCTCGTTGGCCCTGGAGCCGCGCGAACACACAACTCCTGTCTTGGCCCCGGCCGCCATCCCTCTACCAGCTCCACTCCAGAATCCCGCCTATTACCCCTCAAGCTCCACCCCCGCGATCCCACTGTTGGTAAGCTCCATGGCCATCTCCTGCGTTGGGTTGTATGTGTGTTGCGTGTTGATGGTGACTGAACTGAAGGATCTTCAAAATATGAACCACAAGAGAGGTTCACCCTGTACATTAGCTCAAGATCCATCATGTTAGATTATCCTTCAGTCCAAAATGTATGAACCATAAAGGGAGCTCATGTTGCTATTTCTTTTTGCTGATGCTCATTCAAATCTCATGCTACTTATGTGCTAAATTTGATGCTCTATAGTTGCTTGTCAAAATGCCCCTACGAGAACCAAAATATTTGGATAAAATTTGATGTTGTTGTTCCTATATTCTAGATGAACCCTGCTTCCATCAGCTCCACTTCACCAGAGTCGTCAGTCCGCAGGAGTAGGGGTCGCAGGTTCACCCGGTCGCGAGTCTTCTTCCATCTCCAAAAATCTTTTTTAGTTCAGTTCTTTGTCACATATTTCACTTCTATTACCTCACTGCCAAAAGTGCCGAAAGTTCAAATTGCTTGTGGACCACTAGCTGAAAAAATTAAGCCTTGTTCTAGCAAGTTATGTTCAGAGTTCATACTATACTAAATGTCCAAATTACATGGTGTGATCTTCTGTTCATTCCATTTCGTTTCCAGTTAACTGTAGTTGAATGTTTGTTGTGTTGATATTGAAATTGTGTTTTGGCTAATTCTAAAGTGTTGTGTATACATCTTCTATGCACATTTTGTGTTCAAACAAGTTTTGGTCCATTTACTGTTTAAACTTGCATCCTTCCTGCCTTGAACTATGGTTTAGAAAAACTGAACTCATGCACGTACTTGGTGGCGCAGACTTGGTAGCGGTGATATTTTGGTCTGATTACATATCAACAGTGCAATGAAAAAAAGAATATCAGTTCAAAAATATATATGCATGAGGTTTGGGAGCCAAACAACTGGTATTTTGTTGTGTTTAATTTTTTCTGGTGCATGGTTGAACGAGATATAAAATAAAAAATGATGCACGATATATATTGTTTTCTTGTAGGAGGTCCAAAGATTGTCGTGGAGCAAGTTCAAGAGTTTAGTATGCCTGTGTGAGCTGTCCATGTCATTGCTGACTCTGATTGCAATTTTATTTCTTCACTCTCTTGCTTCAGGTAAAAAAAATAAACTTGTTCGTCTTGACACCCTGACAAGCTAGCTCTTTGAGCACTTTGGAGACCATGTGCATAGTAAGAACTGGAAACAAATGATCACTTTCAGTACAAAACAGTGTGGTGGAAATCTATGGATGGATGATGGTTAGTGTGGTTGAATGGTTCAGCTTGCTTGCGTATTTCTCATTGTTCATTTCAGTTTGGTTATGCTACTCGAATGGTTCAGAAGCACGGGTTTGAAGACGATTTCTCTCCATGTTTGGTTTTGCCTTTCCTGCTGATCTATTTTTTCTCTGAACTTTCAGTTATGGCTTCTTATAGAGAAGAGAGATGGTCAATATTGTTTGCTTGTGTATGCTAGTGAAGCAGCATGATTCATTTTTCTTGTACCTTAACTAGAATCTTTTGAGAAAGTACGCCCTCTTTGTTTTTGAGAAAAGTTCATGTATGATTGTTTGAAAAGTACAAAAATGAATGTCTTGAATAACATAAAAAAATATGTGTTAAATGCCTTAGACGTGAGTCCTCTAAAGCTAATTAATAGTCTGCATAATAGCAAACTTTAAGATGTCTTTCATTTCCTTATCTTATTTCAGTGAGAATTCCTCCAATAAACTGATGTTCTTATTTCAGTGACACACTCTGTTCAGTTCCCATATTTTACTTCAGGTCAATAGATAAATTATAAGAAGTAAAAAATAACTCCTTGACTGTACCAATTTGCAGCGGTGTAGTTGCTTCCTTTAAAATTCAGTTAGTTCACCTCGGCCGGCAACTCTCGCGCTAAAGCCGCCCTAAGGGCGTACAAGACGGCGACGTGTTCGAGGACTGCGACTGGTGGCAGGTACAACTAAATTCAGGATGTTTTTATGCTCTTTTCTTTTTAAGTGCGTTCAATAAAGTCATCTTGAAAATGCTAAAAGAGAATTGCAGTCTTGTCCCTCAACAAAACTTTGGATTGTAAAGGTATTTATGAAGTGTTGTTAGTTCCGTTTCTTGTCTTCATGATTTTGTGCTTGCTTATCACAAGTTCACATTACATGCTCAATGTAGTAGCTAGCTGAAGAAAAGGTATTGTCTTGTAGCTTTGGTCTTACCATTGTGGTGCTTGTGTTATTGCGTGGGAAAATGAAAGAAATGATTTTTTAGCAAATCAATGAATGAGAAAGGAGTTTTCTGTTTTCCCGCTCAATTTAGAGCTTCAAAAAAGGTCAGTGTTTAGAGTAGTTGTTTGGAGATGAACAATGAATAAGTATAATAAAACAAAAGAAAAATTTCTAAAATAGTACGACAAAGTTCACTATGTATTCCACCATCAGTACATAAAGAAATATCATACAAATTCCCTGCTCACGAGACTATATTTATAGCCTAATGGTTAGTGTCAAAATGTGTTGTTCTTGTTTGTTTATGGTTACTTCTTTATTATATGAATATGAATGTGCTAGCTAGCTTAGCAGTACCATTTGCAGTCAGTAGGTGTAGCTCACACAATTCTTGGGCAAATTTTGTCATAAAAATAAGGCAGGACATGCTTGCAAGATGATGAAACCATGTATATATAACTTGATGACTATCCAAATTGAGAAAACCCTGAAATATTATATGTGCTCTCTTTGTATCAGTTCTTATGCTTGTGACAATTCTGCACTCATACTGTGTTCAGGTTATTGGTTTCCTCTTGAGCAGATGAACTATATTGTCACATTAAACTGTGGGGATATGTTCCCTCAGTCCTCTCTCGACAAATCCAAAAGTACAGGTTCTCCGGTGCGCCAAGTATTGCCAGTGGCGATGCCTGCATCATGGCCCATTGAGGAGAGCATGCCCATTAGCTGTAGGTTTTTCTGTATGCACATTTATCTGTTTAGCATAAATTTTGTTGTTTTCCACATTTGACACTTGTGTTAATGCTTCTGTGTCATGTACTTCTGATTCCATTGTGAGGAAAAAAGACAAGTGAGCTAAGTACTTGTTTGGAAAGTTTCTAAGTTCAAACAAAAAAACCTAAAGATGTTCATTGAGAAAGTTTGGTTTCGTTAAAAAAAGTGGTTTTTGGTTGGAAAATCACTTAGGAAAATAGTTCACTTCTGCTAATTCCTGTAGTTCTCTGGATAGAAAAAATGATGGTTCAATTTTCTAAGTCCCGTGGTCTAGAATTTTTTTTCTTTGTTTGAAACAGTTCAGTGCTTAAGCCACAGAAAAAAAAATTGAGTTGTTTTGTTCAAGGGAGTTCAAAAAATAAACACACATGAAGTTCAAGATTGGAACTAACATAGAAAAAATGTACACACATCCTCGATTGGGGACCCCGCTTAGTCATGCTTCTCTCGTCGTGCCACATGCCATGGATACATGATGCGATGCGATTTTTGGATCTAGAATAGCACGAAAGGGGGTACCAAGCTTAACTAACACTCAAGTATTTTAAATTTCCATGGGAAACTAATATTCATGCACCTCTTTGGTGGATTTTTTGATATATTTCTTTCATGAATGTATACATTGTACTGCTCTATTATGTACATCCGGGCATGATGCACAGAATAAAATATTATGAGATCCTTGGTTTACTTACAGGTAGGTCATCAGTTCAAACCTAACACAGAAACTACTTGCTTGGCATTCGAGCTCTTGTTTTCCCAAGACTAGTACTGGTAAATGTTATTTCCCTATGTATTATTTCCTCAGTCCATAGAGAAACATGGGAATAGTTTGATCGTGTTGGATAGATAGTTCAATTTTATATATCGTTAGAAGAAAAGAACATGTTTTCTATAGGAGAAAATCAAAAACATTATTAACAACTCACTATGTATTCTACCATCAGTTCTATGTGTGTGTGTTAGAGAGAGGGTTCGATGTCTCATTGTTTTCACTTGCCCCGACAAAATGTTCTGTTGCAGATTAGGACCATTGTATTTACATTTTTTTAAAAGAACTAATTAGTTCATATAAGTTCAAAATACAAAGCGTCGAAAGTTCAATCGAAAGCTCTCACCACTTTCCTTTCTATTTTCTAATTATTGTACGACATTTCAAGCATTGTGCAAAAGGGATTAGTATAAATTGCAGAAGTAGTTGCAGGATGCTTATGTTCTTTTGACTTTATTTTCTCTCATTCTTCCTATACTGACGAGCTGTTTCATTTTGCTAGTTTCAAAAGTAGAAGGGGAAGATGTAGAGGTTGGACTACTCAGAGCCTTTGCCGCTGATGTTGTGTTGTGTTAGGTCAACACGTAGTAGTAAAATTATTTTGCAGGAAGAGAAGGCGGCGAGAAGATGTTCTAGATGACATGTCCTTCCATTAAAACAAAAAGTTCAAACATAGCAAAAAGTCGCAGAAAAGGATGTGAACATAGTATCCTCCCATGGCTGTACGAGTAAACATACACCAAGTGTAGACGTTCACCATGTGCTTTATCATCAGTTCAAAAAAAAAGCTTTGTGTGTGCTATTGAAATTGACATGGTTTAGTTTGTTTTTACTTGTATGCTACTGATAGATCAACATTATTTTCTTGTGTACTAAAATGACTAATTTGAACCACACTGCTTGTGTACTAATGTTGTTTGCTTTTCTACACCTGATTATATTTTTTGTGGGAGTCCAAGTATAATTGTTTAAAAAGTACAAATGTCAGAGTGTACTGATGCATTTCAAAATTGTGTTGTGTGTTTCGAGAAAAAAAATATTTGTTAGGTTTTTGGTGGCCAAGTGTTATTGATTTGTGAGAGCTAAAGAAATTTCCTATTCAAGTGGAAGCTCCCAGTATATGATGGATGTGGGAGTCATTTTTACATTCATTGTTCAGTGCTTCTCTTTGTGTAATGTTTTATGTTTTTAAGTGCTCATTGAAAATTTATGTTCCTGGTAGTTCATGTATTATTGCATGAGGAGTTCATGTGTTACTGCCCAGTAAGTAAACTATTAATGACTCTCTCAAGTGATGAAAAAATGGGCAGTGAACTGATGAAAAAAATATCATTCAGTTCAATGATATAAACCATGCAACTTGGGGGACGATAATATAGTAAACCGTCAAAAAGTTACGAGAAAAACTCTATCAAAAAAAATAGTAAAGTCGAGTCTGTGAAAGCACATGTTCAACATTTTGATATCTAATGTTGGTTTATAATTCTCTGAATTTATTTATCCATTATGCTCTATTACTAGGACATCCTTCACTTGTTTTCTGCCGCGCGCTATCCCAGCCTCCCTCCGCCCAGTGCACCGCCATCCCCGCCCCTCCGCCGTGCGCCTCCACTATGGGCCCCGCCGCCCTGCGCTTGTCACCCCCCGCCTTGCGCAGCATCCTACCGACCGGACCGGCCGTCGGCTGAATCCAGCCTCGCCCCCGAGCTTCGTCTTCTACCTTGCTGAGACATGCGACAGCCACCCCAGTTCGAGCGTAGCAAGTACCTCAGTACGAGTTTGAAACGGTGGTTCATTCGGAATAAAAGAAATGGAAGAAATTCAAATTGCCAAAATTCAAGAAAAAAAGAAACCCCATGAAAATCCTGCTTAGTAAAGTACCTCAGTACAAGTCGTAAAATGAGAGAAGTTCAGAACATCGTTTTCAAAAAAATGTTGAGTTCAAAATAAAGAAACAAAACAAAACATTTTATTTTTGAATAAAATAGCATTCAGTTCGATGATAAAAACCATGCAAGTACAGGGGCGACGATATAGTAAACTGTTGAAAATTTACGAGCAAAAATATTACCCAAAAACAGAGCAGAAGCTAGTTAGTGAAAACATGCTTAGTACAAACCCATGCAAACATCAGCACAAGTACTCTTTTTTCAGAATAATTCAAAATTACTCTACAAGAAATAGCTCAGTACAAACACACACATATATCCGTACGAGTACTCTGTTTTTCAGACGGGAAAACAGCAGGATCCGTCTTGGCGTATTCCAAATTACTCTTAAACGGTTGCGAGGTAGATAAAACGTCCAACATGACTAAGTTTCGCATTTTCGATAGCTATACAACAATATATTATTTGCCCCATTTCGACAAACTTTTTAAAAAAACGTGTTCAAAACCAATTTTTACCATATTTGAATTCGTATTTAAACTGTAAGAAATTAGAACAAACTTTCTATACGCAAAAGTTGCGCATTTTCCATAGCTTTCCAATGCCATATCATTTGCATCAATCCGACAAACCATTTCCAAAAAATAGTGAAAAAACATTTCGCCCAGAATTTCACCGTTTTTCAAATTACTTTTAAATCATATAAAATTTGAAAAAAATGTAGATATATGGAAGATGCTGATTTTCACAAGCTTTCCAATGCCATCTCATTTGCTCAATTCCGAAAACCGTTTAAAAATTAAGTCGAAAATACGATTCACGTTTTCGGTTTAAAAAACAATTTTTTTCAAAAGAGGTTTCCAATGATATTTTACACGCCCCATTTCGACAAAAAAATTGCAAAAAAATTTGAACTAAAGAAGACGATTTTTAACAACAACAGAAAGCATCAGTTCAACCGCACGAATTTCATCAGTTCAACCGCTTGAATTCATCAGTTCAAGTAGGGTAACAGAGTAATATTCTGTTACGCGTAACAGAATAGCCCAGATGTGTGTTCTGTTAATATGAGCAGAATAACTATTCTGATAACACTTCCGCACTGCATGCTGAACGCAAGTGCACGTCATTGTTTGAACCAAGTGTGCTGCACAACTCAAGCGAGTGAACTTCGTGTCAAAAAAACTGCACGCATTGTTTTTTGGTACTGTTTTCGCTCTAGTTTTTAACTGCTTATCAGAACGACGTGTATAATATACCATTGGAAAGCTATGGATTAGACGCAACTTTGCCATGTTGAACACTTTTCGAGATTCCTCGCGGTTTAAGAGCATTTCCAAAAATGGTGCGGCGGATGAGGAGTGGCAGCGAGCGTATTTTCGTGATTTTTTCTAAACAGCTCATTAGAATAAAGAAAATGATACACCACTGGAAATATATCGTCGAGGCGCATCTTTTTCATATCTAACTTTTTTAATTCCTTACGGTTTAAGAGCAGTTTCAAATTTACTAAATCGCGGAATTACGTTTTTTTGAATTTTTTTTTTCAATTTTCGGTACTGTTTTAGCTCCATTTTTTGAACCGTTTGCCGAAACAAGGCGTATGATACGCTGTTGGAAAGCTATGGACAAGGCGTAACTTTCATATGTTGGAATATTTTTCAGATTCATTATGGTTTTTAGTTAATTTTGAAAATTGTGGGGCTAGCGACGGGAGGCACCGGCCGTTTTTCGTGAAATTTTTACATATCGCTGGTCGGAATGATTCAAACGAAACGCCGTTGGAACACTCTCTCTAATTCTTTATGGTGTAAGCGGAATTTCGAATTTACCGAAATGCGGACACTCTGTTTTTGCGACACCCAAATCGACGTGCGTACTTCATCCGACTGAAAACCACACTTCCTCGGACGAAAAACCGCACTGCATCAGACGGGTAAGAGAACTGCATGGTTCTTTTATTCAAACGCAACTTTTATCAAGGACGAGAAAGTAGAGTGCACTTCACATCGGGTGTAAATGAACCACAACACTATCGAGAAGTGAACCACATTACTTTTCTTCGCTTCCGTAACAATTTTTTTGCACCTATGGGATGAACAACATTATACGGCCGACCGCACCGCTTCAGAATGAAAACTGCACTGCATCGAACAGGCAAGCAAGCTGCATAATTTCTTTTGTCGGACGTAATTTTCCTCAGACAAGTTTTTGTTGTTTTTAAAAAAATATGAACGAGAGTGGACCGCAGAGACAAGGGCAAGTGAACCACATCATAGATCGAAGTGAACCTCATTACTATGATTGTTGTTGCGCTAAATTTTCACACTTTCATGTTGGGCGCAAATGAACGGCATCACTCTCAAAAGTGAACCACGTCCGAGGACGAAACACACTACAATTGTTGCTGTAGTCGACTTAAATTTGAGACACACGAAGCAAATTGCACTTCATACAGTAGGGGTAATGAGCTGCTAAACAAATGGAGTGAAATCCTTTTATTATCTCTTCAAACAAATTTATTGAAGACATGGGTATTGCACTGCAGATGACAGACTAGCGAACTGCACCGAAACACACCCGAGTTTTTGACAGCACAAAGAGATCATGGAACACGACAAAAGAATTGCAAAATAAGATGCATCAGGGGGCTACCGAACTGCAGCCGAACTGCACGCTGGTAGCTGTCGAATCACACATACGCCGCCAATGAGCTGCACAACGTCGCCATCCATACTGCATCTAGTCCAACACACACAACTTGACTCAAAAGAAAAAGAACTGCACTTGTGCACTAACTGAGCCGCCCTGGATCTAGCACGAGCGAGTACTACGTGCTTTGCAGCCTGCAGTGGCGCACGGCCATGGAGGTGGAGGTGACGAGGGGAGGGAAACTTGCGGCAGAGTGCCATGCCGCTCGCGTTCGGAAGCCAACCTCACGGCGGCAAGGGATGACCTGTAGCCCACCAAAT
>NC_041385.1:99798792-99803041 GCF_002162155.2 Triticum dicoccoides
GGTGGAAGTTTTTGTAGGGTGTGGGGGTGGGGTGGGGTGAGGGCGTACCTTCTACCGGTGCTGGGGAGGAAGGTGTGGTCGAAGTGGGGAGGGACCGTGCTATACGCGCCGGCGGCCCCGGCGGCAGAAGCTACGGGGGTTGGGGATCGTGCGGGGCGGAGTGGGGAGGAAGAAGGCAGTTGTGGGTAGCTACGATTCGGTTTGGGGTGGGTGGGGTGGTCGGTTTTGCAGGTTTTCGCAGTCCTCGGGTGTTAGTGGAATAAGTGGGTTTGATGTGCAGAATAAGGTCTTAAGGGGTGTTATCATAATAGACCCACCCTATATACATACATACATATATATATATATATATATATATATATATATATATGGGTAAAACTGTGTCTATCATAGCTTGCCACAGAACTAGTTAAGGCTTGCTAAACATTTAACGGTTTAAAAGTAAGTAATAAATATGAAATAAATAGGGGAGCCGAACTCTAGTATAATAAGATGATCGAACGGTGTGATTGTGAAAATATGCATTTATGTGTACTCAGCGGAAAAAACAAGCATTTCAGCTCACTGCAGGATCAATATATATTGAAACATTTGTTCTTTTTGTCCAGGACACATGCAGTCATATTTTCTTAATCCCTCCGTTGGATCATGTTATATTATAGGTGTGTTGGTTCATTATTTTTTTCATGATTTTTAAGAACTTTTACACCGTTAAAATCCTTAACTAGTTCTGTGGCAAGCTATTGTAGAAAATCCTACTCCTATATATATGTCTATATATATATATATATATATATATATGTTTATATATATACATAAACACTATTCTGATCACGAGATCAGAATAATATTCTGATCACAACATGAACTTCCCGAGTAACGCGCCTGACCTTCCCCGAGTACTAGGTTGAACTTCAGCTAAAAGATGTCCAAATGGGGCTTGCGATATACCGTTGGAAAGCTATGGACACCAGTATCATGACCCAAGTTAAATTTTTGGCAAAATGTAAGTGGTTTAAGAGCAGTTTTGAAAATCGTTTTTTCTTCACACAAAAAACGTGAATCGTATTTTCGATCGCATTTCTAAACCATTTATCGGAATGAGGCATATAATATGGCGTTGGAAAGCTGCTGCAAAACCTCTCCTTCCACATATTGAGAGTTTTCTCTAATTCCCTATGGTTAAAGAGTAATTTGAAAAAATGTAAAATTTCATAAACCGAACTGCTGAGTTCGTATTTTCGATGTCATTTCTAAACGGCTAATCCAATTGAGGCATATAGTACAACGTTGGAAAGCTTATGAAAATGCGCTAATTGTTCATTTTGAAAGTTCTTTTATAATTTTGAAGGGTTTAAGAGTAATTTAGAAAACAGTACAAGTCCTACCGAGTTCGTATTTTCAAGCTCATTTTTTAACCTTGCGTCCGAATGCAGCAAACGATATGGCATTGGAAAGCTTGAACAAATGCGAAATTTTTGGTATGTATTGTTTCTCCCAATTCTTTATGGTTTTAAGTCAGTTTCAAAAATAGCATAAAATGTATTTTGACCATATTTTCTACAAACTTTATCGGAAAGGCGCGAATAATATACCGTTGAAAAGCTATGAAAAATGTGAAACTTTTTCATGTTGATGGTTTTCTCAAATTCCAAGCCGTTTTCAAGTAATTGCAAAAATGGCGAGACAATTCGTTCTGCCTTTATCGCGAAACAGATCTTCAAAAATGCACCGCATGAAGAACCTGAACTTCTCGGCGTGTGTACCTGAACTTCCCTCTGTTTTTCACGTGATTTTTTTGCCCGTAGCTCTCCATCCACTCGCCGGAACACTCACCGGAATTGTGCAAGTAATATACCGGTGGAAAGCTGATGTAAACATGCAACTTTCCCGTGTTGATCGTTTTTTCATACTTGCGACGATTTTAAGAGTTTTTCATCTGAAATTCATTCACTATAGTAGTTGAACTTCCTGCTGTTTTCACGTTGAACTTCTGTGATATATTTTTATTTGTAATTTTCTCATCCATTCATCAGTGTTACACAAATGATATTCTTGTTGTACAAACCTCTCTCACAATAATTTTTTTAATTTTCTCCAACGGAGTACTTGAACTTATAACGACAACAAATTTAGCCTTTGCGTTTTTATTCTTTTTTAATACAAAATGCACACCGTGTAGAACGTGAACTTCTGGCAGTTTATCAACCTGAACTTCTCTCGGTTACGTGAAAATATCTGAGTTTTTTATAAATATTTATCTGAATTTCTTAATCTTTTTTTTATAAATTTGGAAGCGCTCCATTTTTTAGAGTTGAACTTCTTGTTATTTTATTTTTGAACTTCTTGCTTCCATTGTTTCATAACGAGGGAAATTTGAGTTTTATATAATCATCTAACTTCTCCATCTTTTTAATATGAACTTCCTTGTTTTTTTCTTAATCCTTTTTATGAATAAAAATATTTTAAGACACCAAAACAACATTTTGTGGTTTGCACGTCAAACCACGTCATCTTTAGAAATTGAACTTCTCCTTTTCTTTTTGTTTTCTTTCAACATTGTTTAGCACGTCGAACCACGTCATCTTTAGAAATTGAACTTCTCCTTTCTTTTTGTTTTCTTTCAACATTGGTTTGCACGTTGAACCGCTTCATATTTAGAAATTGAACTTCTCTTTTTTTTTCTTTCAACATTGGTTTACACGTTGAACCGTGTCATCTTTACAAATTGAACTTCTCCCTTTCTTTTTTCTTTTCTTGCATGTTTTACCTTGCATGTTTAAATTTATTTTTGAACTTGCTGAGATAACACACTTGACCTTCTCGAACACAACATTTTGACCTTCGCAAAACATAAATTAAAGCCAAACTTTTGACCTGCAAAGCATGTACAATTTTCTCCACTTTTTCAAGAATAAACGTTGAATCGCCCCGTTAGTTTGACATGAACTTCTGTTCATAGATGAATCTATTCAGTATGTGGTACACATGAACTTAAGAATTTCTGGAATATGAACTTCGTGTGCTACACTTCGTGTGCACACAACAATACACATACACTTCGTGTGCTACATATATTTACACAATGACGAATGCACACATCTGAAAGAGCATAAAGTTCTCACAGAGAGTTCAAAAAATAGAGTGATTTTTTTCCACAAGAAATGTTGGTCATTTTCGGAAGGAACCTGTACAGTTTTTCAATTGGTTTGCATGTTGAACCACGTCATCGTTAGAAACCGAACTTCTCTTTTTCTTTTCTTCTAATAAAAACAAAACATTATAAAGGAATAAAAAATTTCTTTTGCAATCCTTTTGCACGGGGAACTATCCTCACATCAAAGAATGAACATACTGTTTTGCAATGAAGGTATGCATTTAAAAGAAACACACACATATACAATACACACTTGACCTTCTGCAACATAACATCTTGACCTTCACAAAAACAAAATTTTTAATCCAAACAAGTCACGCACTAGTACAAGCAGGTGCCACTGAAGCCACCAAGCGTGGCTGCCGAAAAGTTTATATGCACAATAGCAAATCCCGCAGCTTGTTCACACATTGAACCTTTCAAAAATTGAACTTCTCATCCACAATCTTCTTTTTTGTGTATCAACATCTCATTTGCACAATAGGTCACGGCGGCATCGCGTATGTAGCTGTAGAAATCTGAATTTGTTCAAAGAAGTAAGAACTCTGAACCTGTAGCTATAGAATCTGAACTTCTACTTTTCTGAAAAACTTGGTTATCGTGGCTGGAGGACGGAGGACCCGGATGGGGGTAGCGCTCGTCAGCCCATGGGCGTCCGGGACGGCGTCGCGTGTGCGGCCTTGGGTGGTGGCAGCTACAGAGGTAGGGGAAGGCCGGCGTGTGGAGGAGGAGGTGCTGGAGAAAAGCTACAGCCGCAGGTTGAGGAGTGCCGTGGAGGTCGCTTGCTGTTGTGGGAAGCCGGTGGCCATAGTGTGAAGCTCCTCGTCCACCCGAGATGCTCGACCAGACCTGCAGTGGATGGGACCAGAACTGCAGTCGACGGGAAGGTCAAGACGGCCATCGCTGGAAGTTCAGCAATCCCTGTACATCCACCGGAGCCGTGTCTTCACCAGAGAAAATAGAGGAAGGAGCGGTGCATGGCTAGGAGGCGGCCGGAGGAGCTGTGGTGGTGGCGAATCCGGGGATGCCCTGGTGGTTGGGGGCGGCGTGAGGGCGGCGGCGCCGGCTGTGTACGGGGCGGCGGCGGTGGAA
>NC_041385.1:99803348-99805754 GCF_002162155.2 Triticum dicoccoides
AGGTAGGAGGCGATGCGGGGTGGGGCTACAGCGGCGACCCGTGGGGTGGTGCGGCTGGATCGGGGGGAGGTTGAGGGGATGAGGGGAACGTGGGGAGGAAGGGGGGGGAGGTTGCAGGAGAGAGGACAGGATTTCATGTTTTTTTCTCGGGAGTTCGGGAGGACCTCCGTCGCCCCTATATAGGCTGACGTGATCCAAATAGTTATCTTGATCCCGGGATTAGAATAGTGCCACTCTCTCTATCTCTCTCTCTCTCTCTCTCTATATATATATATATATATATATATATATCTATCAATTAGGCTTCAAGTGTGTACTTGTTAGTTAAACCTATGGTTAAGATGTGGCACTAAATACGACTAGTAAGTAGTACAACAGCAGTACTAGTATACGTCGGTCAAATTATTCATCATGTCCACACATTGAATTGACATGACAACATGCTGTGTGTGAGGTAACACAAGAATCCTGGTGGCATGTTCGGGTATTCTGGACTTCAGATTTGGAGTACCACTTATCTGTCAAACACTTTCATCATTCACTTAATACAGTCGATTGATCATACATTGAGTACCATATAACTAGAATTAACTGACGCAAGTCCAAGAAGGATTGGTCGGTGCTGCCGGCTGGCATCAAGTTCGATCCCACGGATCAGGAGCTGATCGAGCACCTTGAGGCGAAAGTGAGTGCTGATAGCGCGAGATCTCACCCTCTCATCGATTTGTTTATACCAACCATCGACAGCGAGCACGGCATATGCTACACCCATCCTGAGAAACTTCCAGGTAAGACACCGATCGGCCGTCTACTTGCACAAACATATTCCTTTGTTTACAGCTGTATTTTTCTTTTTGGACATAGACCTAGTGAAGCAATTATAATTTGACAGTTAATAAAAAGTGAAACAAGTGACTGCAACATGCCAAAGATGTTATGAAAATGCCAACTACGTACACTAAAACATTTATTCGACAATACTGCAGGTATCACACTGAGTGGCCTAAGTAAGCATTTCTTTCAGCGGAATTCCAGGGCGTTCAAAAGGGGCACGTGGACGCGTCGCAAGATATAGTCGGAGTGTGGCATGCACACAATGTGGCACAAGACCGGCAATACCTTACCGGTGACGATCAACGGACGGTAGACAAGAAGCAAAAAGGTTCTGGTGCTGCACACCAACAAGAACTTCGACCAGTAGAGGACCAATTGGGTGATGCACCAGTACCACCTCGATCGGGGACCTGTATCAAGAGAAGGAGCGGGAGCTGGTCCTCTACAAGATTTTCTACCAGACAAACATTTGGGCCATGAGTAAAAAGATTATAAGTTAGTTTGGTATTGGTACTTGTACTACCTTGTCGTTCGCAAGTTGGTATTGTTGTTAATGATATTTTGGTATGAACTTGTCATTTGCTTCCAACCATCATGTCGAGGGTCCACATGGATATAAAGCTGAATCATTTGTTTCGAAACAAATTTTCAGGCACTTGATTTTTATTTGACAGGTAGCATAAGCACCTACCGTCCGAATTCCCAGTTCTCCAAATTTTTCGAAACAAGTGCATGCAGTTATTATCACGATGAAAAAACAATATACCTGCTACATCCCAGTTATCTGTCTATACTTGCAGAATTCTCTCATTTATTGAGCAGGTATATTGTTTTTTCAGGTCGAGCAAGTTTCAACTGGGCTGTAGACTGCCCAGACTTGGTTTTGTTTTTAATAGGCCTTTTCAGTTTAAAAAAATAAAAGAAAATGATAGAAATGTCAAAAAATAAAAGAAAATAATATTCCCATGTGATATGTGGTCTAGTTGTTAGCAAAATTTACAAACATGAATTTTCGACTTTTTTGCAAAATCTCTTGGGAATTTGTAAAAATGGGCATAACTTTTGCATACGAACTCGGATGAAAAAGTTTTTTATATGAAAAATCATCTACTCGAAAAGTTACATCCGAATTTATCGGGGGGAACATCGTTAAACATTTTCAAAATCCTCAAAAACCTAACAGAAACAAAGATACGGGGCTTTTAAGATCTGGAGAGGAAAAAAAAATCAAACTTACTAATGGCGCACCTGCCCATGGTGTGCCATTACTATCTTCCTGCCTTCAAAATTCAAAGTAAATCAAAAAAATAATTTTTTTTTACTAATGGCGCACCTGCCCATGGTGCGCCATTAGTATCTTCCCGCCTTCAAAATTCAAAATAAAAAAATAGTAATGGTGCACCTGCCCACGGTGCGCCATTACTATGCCGTATATATGGCTGGGCGTGTCCTCTCCTCCTTACCTCTTCATTCTTCTCCTCCACTCCACCTCTCCTCCACTCCTCCGCTCCATCTTCCCTTCTCTCCTTCACCATACTGCCCTCCTCCTCTGCGGCGACCTCCTCCTCCTCC